>NC_068364.1:15172392-15302392 GCF_020536995.1 Dreissena polymorpha | reverse complement strand
GAATTATGTGCCCTTTGTTTAATAAAAAATTTGAAAATTTGGTTAAGTTTTGTGTTTATGTACACTTTATTCCTTAAATATCAAAGCTATTGTTTTCATACCTGTAACACTTACTAACTATCATAAGAGGACTGTGCAGGCAAAGTTATGTTACTCTGACTGGCATTTTGACATAATTATGGCCCTTTTTACACTTAGAAAATTGAACATTTGGTTAAGTTTTTTGTTTATGTCTACTTTATTTCTTAAGTATCAAAACTATTGCTTTCATAATTGCAACACTTACTAACTATCATAAGGGGACTGTGCAGGCAAAGAGTCGTAACCCTGACTGGCATTTGGACAGAATTATGGCCCCTTTTATTCTTAGAAAATTGAAATTTGGTTAAAAGTTTTGTGTTTTGGTCCACTTTACTCCTAAAGTGTCATAGCTATTGCTTTCAGACTTGGAACACTTGCTTACTATCATAAGGGGAAAGTTATGTAATTCTGACTATAGTTTGTGACAGAATTATGACCCCTTTTATACTTAGAAAATTGAAAATTTGGTTAAGTTGTATGTTTCAGTCCGCTTTACTCCTAGAGTATCACAGCTATTTCTGTCACACTTGGAACACTCGCTAACTATCATAAGGGGACTTTACAGGAAAAATTGCATAACTCTGGTTGCCATTTTGATGGAATTATGGCTCTTTTTTGACTAAGTAACTTTCAATATTTTGTTAAATTTTGTGTTAAGATCCACATTAATTCTGAAGTATCAAGGCTATTGCTTTCAAACTTTTAAATACCTTCTTACTATCATGAGAGAACTGTACCTGGCAAATTAAATTTGACATTGACCTTTGAATGACATTGACTCTCAAGATCAAATTATTAAATTTAGCTAAAATAGCCATGGTTCTTAATTTATGATCTGATTTGATCCACACTTTGATAAAACAACACTTACCTGACATACCACAAAGGACTCCACACAAACCATACCCCACGCCCCACCTCAGAATCCCCCCCCCCCAAAAGAATTTTTTCCCCCATTTTTTTGGTATTTTTGAAATATCATCTAATAAATGACCACACCCCACACTATACACCCCTCTCAACCCCCATCGCCCGGACCATTCCCCATCAAAAAGAACATCGTTAACAAAACACAATTTGTTTATTTGTATTTATTTTTTTGAAAGCCTGTCCAACCATCCCACAAAAGAATCCCCTCCCCCAAAGAAATGTTTGTTTCTGTGTTTTTCATTTTTTTTTAATAATGTAAATAATGACCACACCCCCACAATATACACTCTCTCTACCCCACCCTTCCCCCTGTTTGATTGAAGTATTGAGATAGGTCCCTTCACCTTTAAAAAGAAAAATAGATGCGCGGTCTGCGCCCGTTAGGCGGTTCTCTTGTTTAAGCTTTGCTACAATCGCATATGTATTCAACAGCGACCTTGTTTTACATTATGTGTACTTTATATGAGTGTATATTTTTTACAAACTACAGTTATATGTAAAAATAGCATTATGCAGAACTTTTAAAATTACAGACACGTAGAGTGAATTACGCAAGCAAAATGCTGTTCATGCTGGGCATGACTTTGATCCTCTTCACGGGCGTGGTTACCGGCTATATAGAGATACTAAGCGGTGACTTCTACATAGAGGGTGTGTTTACTCTGTATGCAGGACATGGCGGTGAGCCTTGCGCGCGGCTGGTTCCACGATCTGTACAACATCTTGAGGCAGTCCGTTACCGGATACAGCAAACGTCAACCTTTAAAATAGGTATTTATAATTAAACTATATCTGCTCAAAACTCCTTTGATTTTTTGGTAACTATTTGTTACGTTTACTGCTATGTTAGTCTTAATAAGACAAATTCAAGACGACCACTTTTTTTTTATTTATCTGGCTGTTCCTGTTCTTTGCTTTTGACAGGCCCCGAATATTAAAAAAAAAACGTTGGTTCACAGCAGATTCAACATTTGTCATTTATTTTAGCTTTGCTTGTTCAAAAGCATTAATGTTTTTTTGGCGAACGGAAATGCGATATGTAAATACTTAATTTAAAATCGTCTCTTTTTGAATGCCTATTGAGCATTCTTTAAACTGTCTTTCAAACAAAATTCTTTATGTTTCTTGTTTTTCTTAATGTATTAAGTCACTTAACGGAAAATAATATTGGATGTTATGCTCTAACTTAGGTCTGCGAGTCCATGCAACGTGCGGAAACGTCAGTAGGGCACAGGAAATAGCGTACAACATCTCACAAATGTTGGGAGACCCGCATTCGAAGTCGATTGGTCAGTATGGTTATATCATTACAGCATATTTACTTTCTCGACTTGATATTTTATATTTATAAATAATATGTTATTACCAATAGTAATATAATGAATTGTTAGAATGACCAGATATGACATCAACATACAAAAACATTTTATTAACATTTTATTATGAACAATGTTTGATAGTTTATACTCAATTCAACTGCGCACCATGTTAAACCATTTTGAAATATACGCTTTGGGAAAATGTATCTAAATTCATTTCTTATTCTTAAGTGGTGTTTATATGTACTTGCAAGCTACACTTCGATGCCGCATATGTACATTTCACAATAATTCACATATAATTAATCTTACACTTAGTATAAAGAAAACTAGTTTTGATTAATATCAATCGGCTTAAATTTAAAATGTTTACCTGAAACTGAAAACTAGAAATTTTGTCGAAGAAAATATTTTCCGCGTCGGTATAAACAGGATGTTAAATTCACTTGTATTCGTCCTTAACAGACTCTGTCACGAGCTTAAAGTTATTATTTCCTTTATTTGACTCGTAACATTATAAGACCAAGTCTTCATATTTCTACCACACTGTCCATATGCTTTGTATCTCGTTTGAGCTTTTAATCATTCAAACAAGATGTAGCCAACATAGAACATGTGATTTTTACGAAAAAAGTGTTATGTTTCTCACATTAAATATTTTCATTTATTTAAACAATTGTCACCATTAAAATGGCCCCTTTGTGTCTAAGAATAGTGTTTCATGATTGCAAAACCCTGTATTTAACATTATACCCGATAAATGTCCGTGTAGTAAACAGTTGATGGTAAACTCTACTTTGATTTATGTTACTATTGTCCTCACCAATATTCGAGTTTTGTTATTCGCGTTGGTAAACGTAGTATCTATTTTAAGATAGACCCTCATTATATACCGTCTAGTTTAATTGAAAATTAAAACTTCTGCTATTTCCTTAAAAGAAACAGACAAATTGATCGGAATTACACTGACTGTCATTTATATTTCCTTTACAAAAATAAAAAATATAAATAATAAAAACATAATTGAAGCGGTAACGAACTTAATGTAGGTATGCACGTTGTTGCAGATCTGACTTAAATACGATGTATTAGGGTTATATCGAGGTATTTTGTATGATCTGACCTAGTTTTAGAGACGTCTCAGCCTGTTCTTATTTTTCCCTTTATATTATAAACATTCCGACCAAATTTCTTAAATATTAAATAATACATTTAGCTCTAAGAGTGGTTACAAGTTTGTAAAAATAAATGACACGTTGACATATTTCTAACGCACGTTACCTAGACTTTAAACTTTGTCTAGATATTGATAAGTTTTACCTACCATGAAAGAGTCCTAAATGTGGCGTCTGTAGTGGTTACACTATTTTGTAAGCTTTGATCCAATGACTAAGTTTGTAAACGTATGCAATATAATTCAAACTTGGTCGTTATATTATCAAGAAAATCATTATGAACAAGCATACTCCAGATGAATTCAAAACTATTGCCTTTAGATTTATAACTAGTTTTTTGAACATTTGATATAGTTTTTGAGCTATTCGATCTTTTTCGGGATACATGTCGTGCTAAGCATACTGATAAGATCATCAAGATTAGATAACAAATCTGACCGCAGTAGTGGTAAAGAGCTATAAATAGACGACACAATACTCACACCGAATGAAAACAAGCTAACCTTGAACAGTGCGTGAAATAAATCAGATTGTATTTTACAAAATCGCGCTTGTTAAGTCTGAAATAATAACATAATTTTAACAATAATACCATCCAGATTGTATAAATAATAGTATATTGATTGGGAGTTTAAATACAAATAAACTACGCACACATTTTACGGAGTGAACAAGTTTAATAAATCATATGGTCGTGCTTAAGTAATTATAATGCTATGACCATGCTTCATTATGAATCTAATTCAGTTTTATCGATTGTATTTTTATTGTTTCTCTCCGTGTGTAAACTGTTCAAAAGTTTTGATCATGGTTATGGTGGTGCTTTTAATGACAATGATTTTGATGCGTGTTGTCATAGATTTATTCCTTCCATGAGATAACATTGGTACCATGGTTTATTTGAAAGCCAAATAGCGGACTTTCGGTGTCACTCAGCCCATACTGCATTTAATTTGTTTACACAATTCAGTAATAGACTCCCTTGCAAGTCCATTGTGTGTATATTGCCTGACCATATATTATTTACCAGACCCTAAATATTGTTTACAGCCGTTATTGGACCAGAATCAAACGAAGATACCGAGGTGGTATCTCGCCTTCTTAGCGCATTACCACCTTCATTCCGACCCATGCAGATATCATTCAGCGCAGACAGCAATATGTTTGACAATAGAGAAATATATAAGAATTTCTTCCGTGTTATTCCTACTGAAATGGCAAAGTCAACGGTATTAACGTGCATATATCTTGTACCATAATATTACATGTGTCCCAACTAAAGCGCGATCTTTGCATTTACTAATTCAGTTTTATCGCGGCGTTTCTTGTCCGTTTTCCAAAGGTTTGTTATAATGAACACGTTTAGTGCTTAAATATTGTAATTGTAAAATAACACACACACAAACACATGTACATCTTAATTATTTACAACAATTTTGTATATTTATTTATAAACAAACATAACTGTGATTGCATGTTGAAACACTTCAGGCCATTGTGGAGTTTATGTCGGGTATGTTGTGGACCTACATGGCCATCATTCATGACAACACTACACATTCTGTGTCCATGGTTACAAACATACAGTCATTGCATGGCAACGATGGACGCTATATCTGCTTTCCTCATGTGTTATCCAGACCGGCAGACACGTCTAGAGATATTACCGAAGATCTAGAGGACATTTTATTTGGCGTGAAAAGTACGAGAGGGTTGATTATCATAGGTGATACAAATTTGATAAGCAGTGTCATGGCAGGCCTCGATAAATTCGAGTTCAATACGACTGACAACAATTATACGCGGCCCGTGATTATTGTTGTAGAGAATGAGCCTTTTTCTGTTCCCGACATAGCACCAGCTTACAACGCCTCAAAAGGAATGTATGCTATCTCCCCGTCGATATTGACAGATATTGCATTTCAAAAGCACTGGAATGTTTCGCTAACAAACACAAATTCCTCCGATAATTGGTTCGTAAGGAAACTTGCCGAACAGAAAGAAGATAATAACACGTCAAATGCACAATTATTTGATATTTCACAATTGTCTATCTACTCGACATATGCTCAGATTTCAGTTGATGTAATTTTAAAATCGATGTCCCAACTGTGTCAGGTATCTTCACAGTGTACTGGTCTCGACACGGCGCAACTATCGACTACAGCGTCACGTTTGAGTTATGTGTCTACCATTGGAAATATGCTTATTTCATTCGGACCAAATATCCCGAATGCACAACTTACCATGTCAAATACGTCGGCAACATTTTATGACTTGGACGTGCTGAACAATATTCGTAAATCAGAAACATCTGCATTCGGTTTCGAAAAGGTAATTCATTTGGGTTAAAGTTTGGTTACGCACTTTCGCGTACACACGCGAACACTATTTAGTACTTATTTATAAGTGTATTCGTTATGATTTAAAGTAACTAGATTAATTAAACCTTAGATTGACAAATGTAATTTGTGATTAGTAAACATTTGAAAATCGGTATATATTTAAGGAAACACACCAAACCTTCAGGTTAACTTATTGAAATATACTATCAACTCTGGAAATATTTCAGATATTCCAAATATCATCATACGGAGGAAGTGTTCTTAGTACTAACCGAATCCATCAATATTATCGTAACGGAACGGAACAAAGTTATCCAACTCTTCTGAAGCCACAGTGTCCCGACGGAAGAAAATGCACAGAGTGTCGTCAAATAGCGCCATTGCCTATTGACGTAACGAAAGGAGACCTGTATATAGTCGGCATAGTTCCGGTGCATACAGTATTGGATGATGTTTTGACATGTGGTTCCGTTAAACAGGGTGGTTTAGATGTTGCGGAGAGCATAAAGGCGGCAGTAAAAGAGGCGAAACTATCATACTCGGATAAGATCCCCGATGCTTCAATAGGTGTTATCATCATCGACTCGTGTAACAGCCGCCAGATCGTGGCTGCAAGATTGTTGCAACTTTTAAATCAGGGAATATATGAGGACGGTAAATTTACGGAAGTACGCTCCAAGATCATCGGTTACATAGGGGGATGGGTTAGCGACAACAGCATAATGGTCGCGTCTATTCTTACACAAATTAAATCGGTGCAAATATCCTACGGAAGCACAAGCCCAGTTCTAAGCGACCGAACTTTATATCCGTACTTTATGAGAATGATCCCAAATGACCTTCACCAAGGTAGCAAAATGATTGAGCTCGTAAAATCGACTGGCTCAGACTTAATCCAGATTTTATATTCCGACACGGCATATGGACGTGGAGGGAAGGACGTACTAGTAGAGCATGCTGATAAGAACGGGATATGTGTAGCGCAGATTATAAAAGTAGAACAGAAAGCAAACATAGATCTTGAAATGATTCGAACTCAGTTAACGCAGAAGGGATTGCCCAATCTTGTGCTGGTGTTTCTGAGTTCCTTTGACGTTGTAAAAGTAATTGAAATATTGAAGCAGTTGCAGGGCTACACATTTATTGCATCAGAGGGCTGGGGTAACCGAGATATTTTAGCGAATGGCGAAAACCTTGTAGGATCTATAACTTTAGCAAATGAGCTACCTATACCTGACTATCTGAAGAAACATATTGAAGAGGCTTCCAAACAGAAACAGAAGCAACAGTGGCTATTGGAGTATATGGAGGATTACTTTGATTGCTATTATGAGTGGAGATTTGATAAAACAACACATAGAAAGCCATGCAGGTAAGATGTGCTATATCTGTGCTTTCTTGTGGTGTTAGTGATTAAACTTTATTATTGTCAGATGTCATAATTGCTTAAGAAAACGTCCATACAATCTAACTTGAACACGTAAATAAAATCTTCATCAATAAATATGTGCTTTTGTTTTGTATTTAAAAAAAAATCATCATTTACTTTGTTTTAAATTTATTTCAACGATCGATTATGGTTGAAATGTGCAACGTTAATGAGCTCCCTTTCAAAAATACCCAAAGTAACAATAATGCAAAATTGTTAAACCCAGTCTGAGTAACTATTTTTTTATAAACGGTATGTTCGTTTTGCAAGTTATTTAAATGCTATATGATGCTCATGTTTTAGCGTGGACCAATACTTGCAATCCTGTCTTCGTGTCACGGATACTTGTTTCAAAATTGATACTTGGTCACCGTTTGCTGCGATTGGGGTAGAGACGCTCCTGAAGGGGGCGAAGGAAACATTACATCATTTGTGTAGGAACATTACATTATTTGTGTAGGAACATAACATCATTTGTGTAGGAACATAAAATCATTTGTGTAGGAATATTAAATTATTTCTGTAGGAACATTACATCATTTGTGTCGGAATAACATTACGTCGTTTGTGTAGGATCATTGCACAATTTGTGTAGGAACATTACATCATTTGTGTAGAAACATTACATCCTTTGTGAAGGAACATAACATAATTTGTGAAGGAACATTACATAATATGTGTAGGAACATTACATCTTTTGTGTAGGTTATTGACACTAACACTCGATATCAATTGCGATTTATTTGTTATCTAACATCAAGTATGATTGCGTCTTTTTAAAATAGTTTATGTTATTTAACGTCAAGTGCCTATATTTTGTTATTTTCCAAATAATTGATGCGCAAACGTATGTACCAAGCGTGTGTGTCTGTTTGAGCTTAAATTATCAAAACATGCAATATACTTAGAGACACCCAAGGCTGTTTTTTAGAAATATTTAAAATATGTAGATTGCGTTGATTGTGAACGATCATAACATGATGAATTAATAACTTCAAAAATGTGAGCACCCCTCCTATGATCGCGTATATCTATGTTTGGAGTGATTGTATGTTTATACATTTGTACATTTATACTAAGCACGTGTTGTGAATTTAACTTTAGAGGAGGGAACATTCATTGAACGAAAACTTAACAATGTGAATATATATTAAAATCCTATTTTCCATATGTAGGCAACGGAAACACAAGCACAATTTGCAAGGAATACCTCGAGAAACCAGAGACGCTTATAAACAACATCAAGAACCAGCAAGTAGCTTACAACCTGAGGTCTCATAAACATATCTTCCACAACACAACACACGACGGGCTAATTGACTTCGTCACGTACAGAGTAACACAAGACTCCAAAGGCTTATTCTACGAGGAAATAGAGGTAATTATAGAATCGTGTTAGCCATTGCATGACATGTTTGACGGATTGATTTCGTAGACGACCCTAGATAGGGAGGTTAATTACGTTATTGTATGCAATACATGAACACATTTGTGAAATACAAAAAAAACAGTACAATCTTGGTTACATCCTCCTGTATTTTACATTAGGCAGTAGGCAAGTGACTGCTTTTTAATACAAATCATGACAATACAAACAATGTTATAAATATGTTAAATCATGATTAACGACGCAAAAACATGTATTCAGCATCGTTATAGCCGATTAAGATGCACATGGTTATGCATAAGTGGTACACCAGTAAGAAATGCAGTAATCGAATTGTTTCAATTATTAGAGGTCCATTTAATATAAATAGATGATGAAATATTACCAGTAAGCAAACTTGTGTTCGATTTTGTCATGGGCAGAAACATACAACTCAATTCATCATACATAAAATAAATGTGACTTTAACCACGTACGCTTTAAAGAATAACGGAACAAATGCAAACCCATTAAGAACCAGGCGGCTATATTTACATGTTAGGTTTTATACCCACCGTATACCCGCGCTTATAAATCTGTAATACGAAGTGTTTATTTTGTATTTACGAAAATATCATTTTACTATTATTAGCTCCCTTGAAAAATACCATACGCCCACTTTCTTGAAAATGTTTTATACGAGTTATTACGCACAACTCAGTCTTCGTATTAACAATATGCAGATAGCTCAATTATTTCGTGGCAACAGTGACGTATTAGTGATTCCTAACTCATCAGAGACAATAGGAAGCATTTCGGTGTAATATATTATGTGGTATGTTCATTCTTCAAAGTCAACGATAATTTAATTACACATTTAAAATTTTTTTATGCATTACGAAAATGACGACAAATTCATATTTATAAACCTAGCGACACTATAGCTGCAGCAGTAAGCAAGACAATTCGTAATTGCATATCGCCCTCTTGTTGCAAAAAGGTACCAGGTGACATTCAAACAAGAAGGCACATGGCACCTGTTTGCACCAATGGGGCCTTATTGTTCGTTACTTAGACTTCTGGAAAAACATTTTGACTCTGAACTTATGTTCTAAATAAAAAAATACACATCGAAACATTTACCAAACTATGTCGAACCCCAGTTCAAAGCTCTTATACTTTAAACTGGTTTCAAGAGCTTCACATCTTAGAATATCACCAGAATTAATCACAAATAATAATTTGAAAGTGAATAAACCACGAGCCTAGCAGCAACTTGTCACTTGTCGAATATTAACCATTGATGCAAGTGATTCTTCTTCATGACATGGAAGTTTATTATTTATTTGATTCAAACTCCATTAATTAACAAGTAAATTGCAATGCGCCGTTTTTTCCAATTAATATTAAAACGTACGTACTTATTTATGTCACTTTATTTCTCTGCAGACTCCTAAAGATATCCCGAAATCCACGTGCAGTGAAACTTTTCACGAGAGTTGCAATACCTGCTTCGCTAAAATGTACGTATTAGTAACACTCTTTCATAACCCTGTTCTTGTTGCTTTACGAAGCACGAATTACTGCCTATATAATAAGAATGTTAAATGGTGGAAATGGTGCGCACATCTTTTGATCATCACATTGTATTCTGATGTTACACAATTTTGATGATCGATCTTTTCATAATACAAGTGCGGTGATATATTGACACAGACAGATTTAAACTGACCATTTTCAGGTCAGAAAAACCAGATGAGAACGGCAGTGGCACGCGTGAAAACAAGAGTTACGTAATCGCTATGGGCGTTTTCATTGGCATTACGGTTGCTTTGGTGGCGGCATTAGTAGCATCAATCTGTTACTTCCACAGGAGTGAAGGTAGGAATGATATGATCTTAGATTCATATTAACATTGTATTGTCAAACTCACACACATCGACCCCTATATATATATATATCCTAAAATTATGAGGGCGCTCGAAATTATTTAAGCCGTTTAGCTCTCTCGATCCGATTTCAAATCATTATTGGAATTATTTACCAAAAATTATGTTGGTTTAAAATGTGAATTCGAATAAGGATTAAGCTTACAACTGATCCATTATTTTAAGAGAACTTTTGGCAGATACTGTCCGACCTTTATCCTTCTTGAACATATGTTCATGTGTTCGTAGGGTCTAACGACACCTACTTGACGCCATTCGTTGATGACCCTGGGTACTTGCGACCCATGGATATCATGCACCGCTCGGTCGACGGTATAGACCAGTCCTCGCAGATGGGAGGGGAAAGCTCCGGTATAAGCGGTTGCAGTGTCAACAAGATGACAGACGACTCACATTCAGATAAAACAGCTGGGAGAATTTTGGCGAAGCCTTGTTCCGGTAATGCAACAGTCACGCCTACACACGTTTCCACCGAACAACCAGTGGAGATTCTTCCTAGCAATAATTGTAGCGAATTCATGAGGTCGGACTCCGAGCTGCCTTTACCGTTGAATAATCTAAATTTCGGTAATATCCCACCCATTCCAAAACAACAAACGAAAAATCCGTATGTGTAGTTTATTGGTGAATTAAAATGCATGCGACAAAGAAAAAAAACTTGAATCTATCGTTCATAGAAGGTGTTTTGAGATTTTCACGGCAGTTTGTTAGCCCGTTCTGGCTTTTACTTTAATCCAAGTTAAGTTTTATCACATTCATATACTCATGTACAATCTGAGAAAAGTATCATTGAAATTAAGAGCCGAAATAAAAAGCAGACACGTTTCTTGTATGTCAATTACTTGATACATTTATTTATAAGTGATACTGAAACTTTTTGTAAAGAAAATGTACGTTTATATTTATGTTGAATACAATCTGTTTGAGTGATGTTTTGTTTGTTTTGACGACATCTTGTGGTGAACGTCATGCAACGTATTAAATAGTGGAATGATTGTTGTGTTATTAGCTCACCACATATTATTTCTGAATGTGGAACGTATTAATTGATATTTTGTTTGTTTGTATAAAGCTTGTCGCGTATGATTATTAATTATCTATACATTTGTATATGTCTAGGAACATATCCAACTTAATTTGGTTGTATCATGTATTGTTATTATTTCTCTTGTGTATAAGCTTTTCACATCAATGTTTATGGATACGTTGGTATGTTATTTACTGTGTTGTGTTAACAGCATGTATCATACTTTTGTGAATTGTAGAACGTTATAAATAGTATCATGTTTTATGTGTTAATAGCTTGTCATATAGAATGGTTTATTAATCGTTAAGAAACATTTCCAACTTGTTTGTTTAATTCCGGATTTTTGAAACTAAGTCGAATAAGAGTTGTCTCCCATTCGGGTAGGTATCGCTCACTTCCGGTTTGTTAAAAGTAATAGGCGAAAAAACTACACAATCGGAAATTCTATTGCTGTATGTCTGAATGTCAAATTTTGGGGGTAAAGTTGGAAGATATGGCAAGCCTGTAATGCTACACAACTTGCAAAGTAATGTGCTACGAGATCGGCATGGTTTAGAGCTATTAGCAGGCGACATTGGAAGCCAACCGGGTAGGTATCATTAGTATATCGACATCTTATATGTCTCTGTGCATAAATCTCGTATTTGTAGGAGTAGAACACCATGTACATGGCAAGCAGAATTATTATTAACATTTAGTTTTGTTTTAATCGGTTCATAAACTAATTTAATTCGGTTTTATATGTAAACAATTGTTGACATTTTACACCATGATTTGCTAATCTAAAATTTGAATGATTAATTTGAGCAGATTAAATACCAACAATCAGCTCCTGTTTTCCGTGAATCCCTGAAATTGTATTCTAATGAACTTAAATGGCATTTAAAATGAAAACATTTTCTTATTAATACAACATAGAGCTATTTTTTTCAATATATATTCCTTGGTATTTATTGCCATGTTACAAACAAACTAGCATTTTTCATTTATATCTATGACAAATTTAAGATGTTTCGGCTGTTTTTTGTTTTGGTATTAAGTTACACCATTTTTTTGTATATTGATGTTGCAGATACACCAGGGTATGCTCTGATTATTTGTGAATGAAATTGGTCCAAACTCTATGAACATGATCAATGTGCCAACAAAATACCTTGCGCAGAAGATCCTTTCTACCAAGAAAGTAAAGACATGTAAATCTCTAATAAAGTTGATAAATTGCTGTTTCAGCCTTTCAACATATTTTAAATAATGTATGCATCTCATGCTTTCCACAGTGTGTGAAGATTATAAAATGTATAATATATGCAATCAAAATTAATTATAGACCACACATTTTTTACTAAATCTTTGCATAAGAAAATTATGCAAAAAAACAACACTTAAATGTAGGTTATATGAAGACACTCAGATTTTACATATTTATACATGTATGTAGCAATTTTATTCAATAACATTTCAAAACATCAAACTCGTATTTCTACCTTATCATTTAGGCTTAATATACACTTGGTTATTTGAATTTTAGTATGAAGTACCTCCGGTGTATTTAAACTGTATTGTTATCTGCATGTAATCAGTATTTTTGTTTGTTGTTGTATTATATATGTGTTTGAAAATGCTGATCAGTCCTGATGATTCTTCAAGTCCACAGAGTTAGTGTCATTCCTGGGATCAGATTGAATCATTTCATGAGTAATGATACCAATATTTATTGTCTCAAAATGTCAGGCTATGTATTCTTTAGGGTTTGGCATTTGTGTGTTCATTAAAGATAAATATAATTTTAACTTAACATTAACATGCCTTTAGTTTAAAGATTCTTAAGCTTAACCATCACTTTGTGAATATAGAAGAGAATAATTTTAATCAGCAAAAAACATAACATACTTTCTGTCGAAGGACTAAATAATTAACATTAACTTAAATTGAAAACTATTCAAATAAAACATTATGATTTATGTATTTATAATAATAAACCTTTTTATTTTTGCTAGATTGCATCCAAAGCCATAGGCTTATTGAGATACTATGGAGACTCCGAGTCTGTTTCCTGGGACGAACCAGTACATGGTGTATTTGAAAGATCATGAGAACGCTCCCCATGTAGGGATCAAACCTGCGACCTCCCAATCGCTAGGCAGGCACCATATCTACTATGCCACAGCGAGATAATGAAAAGATACAATATATATATATATATATATATATATATATATAATATACATAAAAGTTATGTATTTCAGCTATGCCAATTCGCATGCTGATGACACCAGTGTCGGTGATGGCAGCTTTGGAAGTGTCGGTGTACAGAAGTCCCTGACAAGCATCAAATCTTCACAAATATCGTAAGACCAGAAATAACCATCAAAGACATAAATGCCTCACACGATAAAATCATGCTTTATACCGGCTGGCCAACTTTCGTTATTTTTAATTCTTTGTTTTTGACATTGATTGAATTTGGTGCCGACAAGTTATGTACTGAAAAACTTAACACCTATTGATGAGTTTCAATGACATAGTAAACAAATTATTTGATGCAACAAAATGAAAATAACTCTTCATTACTAGTACTGTATTGATAAATAAA
Source organism: Dreissena polymorpha (assembly GCF_020536995.1). Classification (NCBI taxonomy): domain Eukaryota; kingdom Metazoa; phylum Mollusca; class Bivalvia; order Myida; family Dreissenidae; genus Dreissena; species Dreissena polymorpha. The sequence continues at coordinate 15,288,178 of NC_068364.1, read as the reverse complement.
ACATTGTTTAATTTTGAATGAGTTGTATCTTTTCATTGTGTTTTTGTTACTTGAGTGCTATGTACAGTCACATGTTACAATAAAATATACTTTCAAATCACATATATCACAGGCCAAATAAGTATAGATTGATATATGTATCACAACCGTCCTTCTTCATTTCCCAAATGATTAAAACTAAACAATTAGCAAAGTGTTTAAATGATTAACCAAGAAAGGCTTGTAAAATAATATGAAAATATTTGTCATTGTTATTGTGCCCAGATGAATGTACAAGTGTATTTTTTATGTCAAAATGAAACACTTTTCAGGTAACTGTAAAAAACTGACAGACACTTTTGGTTCATTATAAATGTACATATGTCTAATTACATAATTTTGCAGACAGTTATACAAATTATGGGATAAACAGATATTGCTCATTTTGAGAATTTTCCCCTTTAACCACAATTATTCCTACCATATGTAAGCTATTTCTTCTTTATATTTGTAGTAAATAGTTTAAGAACATTTTCTAGACACCCGTTAACTATGTTGTGCGACATGATTTGAACCATATTGCTGAATGAAAAGTTTAATCATAAAAAGCAAATACTTCTTGTGTTACAATGTTTGCAATACTAACTTAGTTCAGATAGAATTGAAATAAATTAAACTCTCCCCAGATTTGCAATATAGATGTAAAATGTAACAAACTCTTCAATGAAAAAGACAACACAAAAGAGTTTCTGTATTTTAGGCTACACTGTATATATTAAGACAGCGATGATTTTTGCCCAATTGGGAAAAGTACCGGTACCAGCCCATTTGAGAAAAATTAGCGCAAAAAAAACTGACAGTGGGAAATTTCGCATCGTGAAGTCTTCATATTGGGAATTCGGTGTATTTAATTTTTTCTCAAAAATACTTTAAAATTGACAATTAAGTGCTGTCAGTCAAGTAGTCAATATTGTATTTAGAGTTCAAGTAAGTAGTTTTTTCCTAATTGGGAAAGTGCCTTTTTTTACGTTACTTTATAAAGAAGGAAAACAATCGCTGGAGGAACAAAAAATTAAGGAGACATTCATTGTTGATATTCATAAACAAATAATGCAAGCAATTTAATTTCACGTGATTAAATCAAGTCATTAACAGTAAAATGCCTTAATATTAACCGACTGGAAATGAAATCAGAATCTTAAAGCAAGCAGACGAATAAGGCACTTGCTCAATAAATCAACTCTTTTTTGGGGCACAAAATCTTTGATCTAGAAGGAGTTCTGTATCCGAAGAAGAACCCTGTCAATCAATTTTGTCAGTGGACAGTAAAAATAAACAACACAACACTGAACTATGACCAATCACAATACTCTCACACAGTATTATAAAGAAAATATTTAAAACAAAAAACAGTTCAAAAACATCATAATTTATTAATCGTAAAATCAAGAATTTTTCTCTAAACTGGTATGAAGTGGCTGTTAAAACAAATGATTATAGAAAGTGGGACTGTGACAGTAGAATATCAATGAATATTTAAATAAACCCACATTAACGAGGTCAATGAATGAATGAAATACCTTACAGAAACGTAATAAATGTTGGGTATCAGTTACATAATGCTAAAGGCATAGTTTTAAAAGCATAAAGCTATTATCAGTGTTTCTAAGCTTTTACTGATGAAAAGGTCTGGGTCGCGAAATTATATGGCAATACAACATTAAAATACTTATGTACACAAACTAGAACTATAAGTTTATCAATCAATGGAGAAATAACTGTATACGTAAATTTAAAATTAAAATGAACAGTAAATATTACGATTTCAGAGATCTGAGATGCAGATCGTATTTTCCTTTGGTTTGTTTACTTTTTACCCGATACCTACCCGAATGGGAGAGAACTCTTGTTCGCCCTTAGTTTCGAAAATACCGAATAACATGGATAGGCGTTAACGTCCAACTGTAATTTTCAAAAGTATACTATTTTTAATTGTACTGTTTCCATTCTTAGCTGTAAATTCTAGGTTATAATCATGTACTCATTTATAAACCCAATATCGCCCCACATATCATGATGATAATACCAAATATATCATCATCCTTTATCATCTGATTCTTTGCCTCCGTATTATCGATTCTTTCTGATTTCTATATTCCTACTTGACACAGTTCTGTAGCAATCCACATAATATTTTTATTATCGTTGAAATATGATCGCTTGGCCATATGCAACGAACGTACCATGTCGGCGTTTCAGTCTAATCTCGTCATCATGTGTACAGTTAACATAGACCTGGTTAGGTGTGCTTTCGTGTTTGCTTATAAATCATCAGGTGTGTTTTTTCACAACTCTAACAAGTACTTTATGCATAACAACTATGGCTAAATGTTATTTTCACCTCATCATTACACATTAATATAAACCAGTCTGCACGCATATCACTGAGTGATTAGCACTCACACAAACGTGCCCTGATAGGAAAACACACACATATTGTTATGCTATTCTTAAACAGCGTCTTAGATATCTATTGATTGCCTTGACATCTTACTTGATCTCTATAGACTTATAACGAACAGGTGACAGGTTTATCGGTTTATTCAATATACAATAGACAAAGAGTCCATGAGAATACATGTTCAAAACACTGTAACACAACAACGACATGCAATGTGATCAGTATTAAATTTCAGAAGTTGTTAAATAAAGTGGCAATACATAAAATATATAAATCGCAGCCCCATTGTACGGCTCATTTGGTCATTGTCGACCTGAAATGGCCCACAAGTCACCCGGGGGTGACTAGAAGCCGATTCATGTCATTTCAAGCCGACGCTAGTCACCCCCCGGTGACATGTATCGGCTTCTAGTCACCCCCGTGTATTTTTTTATCAAACGGCACCGCATCATTTTGATGTCTTAAAAAGCGCGCGCGCGGTCGACCACAAAGAGGCTTATACTGAAAACAACAACAACAACATTTAAATACAAATAGAAAAAAAAGAGAATTTTAAAATCCTTACAGGAATATTGTACTAAATGGTGCAAGAAGAAAAATGCTGAAATTGCTGCACTCAATGAATGGAAAACAAAAGTATTATGTATGGCCATGAATAAGATACATTTTTATAATACAAATCCTTTGGACTTACCACATTCAACTAAATTTAATAAACAAAATCTCTGTAAATTGCTTGCAGACTTTAAATCTAAATTCTTCACAGTTCCGTCAAATAAAGCTGCTTATAATGTTATAATAATATGACGAGTGTTTTATGTTTAAACTATTTCACAAGAACTTTCACAAACTACATCATATTGTGATTGCAATAAGCAACCTAATGAAATTATTGCCGAGCATATTGACGATTGCAAAAAAATAAATGTAGTAGTTAATATTACTGACAAGAAATTGCCACCACTTTACTGGATACCTAAATTACATAAAACGCCATATAAAAGTCGTTTTATGGCTAATTCAGTGTCTAATACCACCAAACAATTATCAGTGTATCTTACATCTGGATTGAGTGCTATTAGATATCATATAGCTAAATAGTGTAATAAAGTTTATCAAAATAGTAATATTAACCTATTTTGGTCAATAAAAAACTCCTTAGAAGTAATTGATTAAATTGAAAAGAAAAAATATAAGGTGTCAAAAATAAGCAGTTATGATTTTTCTACACTATATACAACGCTTCATCATGCTTTAATAAAATCCAAACTTGTTTTTTTTAATTGAACAAACTTTTGCTAGAGAGAATTGTTCATATCTGGCTTTAAAAACTAAAACAGCTTTTTTACTAATCAGATATTAGATAATTACATCATTTAGACTTGTCTTGACTGTTGTGCAGCACTTAGTTTTCTTCTGGATAACTTGTTCCTTGAATTTAATGGTAAACTATTTAAACAAATTATCGGAGTTCCTATGGGTACTAATTGTGCGCCACTTATAGCTGATCTTTGTTTATATTGTTATGAAACCGATCTTTGTTAGCATTATCTAAAACTAAACAACTATATTTGATTCAATGTTTTAACCTTACTAGAAGGTACATTGATGACATACTTAATTTAGATAACCCATTCTTTAAACAATATATTCACCAAATCTACCCTAACGAACTAGTCTTAAAAAAATCATGTCAATCCAATACAGACACTGTGTATTTAGACTAACATCTTACTATTAATAATAATACGATTAAAACTAGTTTATACGAAAAACGGGACGACTTTAACTTTGAAATTGTGAATTGTCCGTTGCTAGATGGCAACATCCCTAAAGGTCCATCCTATCTTATTTACATTTCGCAGTTGCTACGTTATGCCAGGGCATGTTCATGTATTAAAGATTTTAATGATCGCAATCGTGAAGAAATTGGTAAAACAAGGTTTTTTTATCATAACCTTTTATGTAAATTCGCTAAATTTCACTCAAAGTATGGTGATTTATGGAATTTCCCACCAATCATTTTATGGAAATGTTTTGAAGCCTGTTCTAAAATTAAAATATCTTAAATAAAATGTTTATATAAAACTTTACAGTTTTTGATTCACTATATCTTTCTTCTCTTAAAATTTGGAATCATTAATGGAATTACCATTTTATACTTTTGATTCTTAAATATTTAATCACCTAAGCTGATTTTATTGGTAATTCAATTTTACAGTACCGCCCCTTTAATATTTTTATTTTTATGTTACAGCACTGCCCCTGAATTGTGTTCACGTCATCGTGTCTTCGCTTATCAATTACGTCATACGATAGTCTTCCTCTGTTCCTGGCTACATTGATTTTTGTGACGTCATCGCTTCTATATTGCTTCATACGACAAACTTTCACTATTTTAATCTACATGCATAGGTCATTGGGTTTATAGCGTTCAATTTTAATAATATTTTCTCTCTGACAGACGTTTCTTGCTTGATTTATTTTTTAGTAGTCACATAAACAACCAAGCAATGTAATATGGACCTTGTTACACCCATTATTGCTGCTTCATCCTGTATTTGCGAGATGATGATCTGAAATATTAAATATATGATGCTATATTCTTAAATCTTTTTCAATAAAGAAGGAATGTAGTTGACACTTGTTCGTAGTTTCATTTCATCGTTCCTCAAAAAGTTGTAACTCCGTTGCTCTGGTCTCTTTCTTACCATTTAGTAATTAAATGGTAATTAAATTGAATGCGTTTTAATTCCCTTTTATTATTGTTTAATTTGAGTTACAATGCTATGAGGTTTAATTTTATTTACAATTAAATGTATCATGAATATTGCTGGGCTAAGTGTGAGGTTGAGCGCTCTAAAACCGGTTTAAACCCCCAATGCTTTGCATTTACCGTTCCAAAGGCGGTGACCCCAGCTTTATTCTTATATGTGTTTATGTTATTTTGTATTGTGATGTTTTGTGCTGTTTTGCACTGTTTTGGCAATTGGTCACTTGCCTTAAATAAAGGACCAACTTATTGTATATAATCAGGATTCAATACTGCTCCAGCAGCTGTAGTTCCACTTCTTTATATTTATATTGTTGGCCAGTTCAGGTCGACAATGACACATATAGCTAAACTTGGACAAAATAGAAAATTCTAAATCCAGGAATATAATAGCAAAATTTAAAAAATCTTCTCATGTCCTCATGAATCTTGTTGGAACCAAAACATTCCAAGAAATGAAAGAATTTGTTAATTGTTTACACTTAATGAAGTTGAAGATGAATACCATTTTGCTTAGATATGCCCTTAACGTTTATTTTTTTACGATTATTGAATGTAACCATGAAATCTACACCAATTCGTTCTGCTTATTTCTGTATTAAAGCATTTAAACTTAGAGCCGAAAATATATAGAGAATTTTTAAACTCGGAATTGCAGTTTTGTATATGCTTTCTAACTGCATTTTTTTCTGAATCAATTACGGATTTTGAACTTCCATTTAACTTTATTTAAAAGAAATAGTAAAGAGCCTTCTCTTACATATAACATTCCAAAAAACAAACAAATATTAGTAAAATGCATAAACAAAATTGTTGTTGTTTTGACGCATGTGTATTTATTATTGCTGTATAGTAAATTTTGACGATTAGCTGTATATGCTTAAGTCGTAATTAAACTGTAAATCTGTTATTTTCTGTTCTGTTAAATAACTTGTCATGTTTATATATGCATACGATTATTAAATCAATCAATAATGAAAAATTGTTGATAAATACACCGACACTGCATCACCACCACTTTGTTTTGCATGATTTAAACCACGCTCGATGCCAGTCACTTAGGCTGCAGGTTTTCTTACTGCCCCCCCCCCCCCCCCCCCCTTATACACACCAACCAATGAGCATTTCATAACACTTATTACGATAAATTGAGATTAATTGAGTCAGGTTCTGAGAAAACTGGGTTTATTGCATGTGCGTAAAATGTCGTCCCAGATTAGCCTGTACAGTCCGCACAGGCTAATCAGGGACGACACTTTCCGCTGTTATGGTATTTTTAGTTTCAAGGAAGTCTCTCCTTTTTTTCCAACACATTTTATTTCCAATATCAAACGAGTACACATACAATATAAATTGTAACAATAATGATTTGCAATACGACACAACAAACAGAACATGCATATAATGCAATACCAACTCGTATCTTATGTTATGTAACGTAGTAGTCACCAACAGACAAAACATAACTCGTATCTTATGTTATGTAAAGTAGTTGTCAACAACAGGAAAAAACGCATAAGTTAGTGAAGTCTCTTGAAAACTTTACAATTATTAGTATATGAAGTTGTGTGTTGGAAAGAAAGAAAAACACGTACAAAGTACATTAAGAGGAAAAAAAAACATCTTCCAGTTTGAAAGATCAACCAAGAATGTGTACACTGTTATAATTAACGAATGAAAAAACACAGAGAAGCAAAAGTAGGTACATATATATATCACAAAGTACATGATAAGGAAAACAAACAACATCGTTCAGTGTGAAAAGACAAAAAAGAATGTGTACATTGTAATAACATATGAGAAAGGCACAGAGAAGCAATAATAGTTGCATATAATTATAGTATATAATATATACGACCTACGTTTTATTTGAGTAGCGATACACTTTAAATAATATTTGTAAACAGTGCTTTAAACTACAACAATCATCAAACTTAAATTCTAAGTTGTGAGAACATAGCATTCAACTGTTCCCACTTACTGTCAAAGGAGTCTAACTTATTTTATGAAATTGATATTTTTCTCAAGTTATCATACTCATACTTAGTGTATATCTTTGCTCCTGTTATGCTTGGAATGCATTTATTCATTTTACACTTATACAAGTATAACTTTATAAACAGAATAACATTATTTAAAGCTTAAGCAGAATTACTTTAATATCCAAGTAGAAAGACGGTCATGTTAATAAAAGGGAAAGATTGTTCTGATAACATTTCATCAATAATTTTTTTAGAAATCTGACACTCCCAGAATAGATGTTCTAAATTTTCATCACTTTGTTTGCAAAATAAACATAATGGGTCATCAGTAATTTTCATTTTATTCAAAAGACTATTTGTTTCCCAATATCCTGTAAATTAACCTAGTATATTGGAACCACTGAGCCTTTACATCACTAGTTATTAAAAAGGGTAGCTCAAATAAATATTGCCATTCTTTTTCATTAATAATAGTATTGAGTTTTGTACACTATTTTGCTTTAACTGGTGGTTGTTCATTATTTTTATTTGGAATCGTGTACAGTCTTTATGCACCGGGTTCGTTTTTCAGTACAAGTTAAAATAATCGGGGTAAAAAGGGTTTAATAATTTACTGTGCAGAGCAAGATAAACAATATTTTTTCACACATTTATCGATTGCTCTTGTCACTCCGGCGTAATGAATGAAATTTATGTTCAATTTGTACATTCTATTTAATTCACCAAGAGAGATAAAGGTTCCATTTTTGAATATATCACCTATATAATGAATTCCAGCCTCAAACCGAGATTTAAAGAAAAAACTTTTATTTCCTATCAATATATTTGGATTATAAAAAAGTTGATAATACAAGAAATCTGCTGTGTTTACTTCTAATTTACCACAATAAAGTGAGAAGCTTTTTAAAACATCTACCCAAAAAGGGTTAGAAATTCTGTTAGACATATTTAAAACATAATGAATGCTGCAATTAAAGAGTTTATATGTATAAAAATAGAGTTTTGAAATTTCTATCCAATTTCCCTTGAAGGATTGAATTGGTTTGAAGCCATGTTAGTTTCAATGCTGGAATAAACGCATCCAAATTTATCGTTTTTAATCCTCCTTCATTATATTCCTTTACTATTGTTGAAAACTTAATTTTACTATGTCCGTCCCAAATAAAGTTCATAATAGAAGATTTTATTGAATTTAAAATAGTATTATGTGGGTTAGAATGATATGAACAAGTATTTGAATAATGAAACAATAAGTGTTTTTACAATTACAATCTTTCCGATTGGTGTTACAATTCTTCTTTTCCAGTTTTTCAGGATATTTTCCATTTTGACAATTTTTTCATCATAATTGATTTTAACCATTTTTGATAGGTCAACATGGAAATTTATTCCCAACATTTTAAAACTGTGTTGCATCCAATTAAGTTACCATTTTGTTTTTATGGTGAAACAACTATATTTTTTTTTTCAATCCATACAACATTTGTTTTATCAAAATTTACATTAAGACCTGATATATTTGAAAAATCCTGTATAGCAGTAAGAGTTTCATTTAATGATTGTTCAGTATCGTCTAATAAAATTGTAGTATCATCCGCAAATTGGGACAATTGATGTTCAATTCCATGTATTGTTATACCTTTTATATTGTTGTTATCTCTCAATACAAGTGACAAAACTTCTGCGCAGAGGATGAAAATATAACATGAGAGAGAATCTCCTTGTCTGCAGCCCCTTTCAATAGGAAAAAAAGTAGCCGCACTGAGAAACAGCTGATTTAGAGTCTTTATAAAGAACATGGAACAAACGCTTTATGTCTGGACCAAAATTAAAAAAAGGAAGTGTATTTTGTACGAAGGACTATGACAAAGAATCGAACGCCTTTTCAAAGTTTATTCTATAGGAGAAGTAAACCCGGGATCTCATTTTCTTCGGTATAATGCATAATGTCATAAACTAACCTTGTATTTTCCCCTATGTATCTCCCTTTAATGAAATCTGTCTGGTCATTATGAATTAACTTATCCATGAAGAGTTTAAATCTGTTAGCTATTACTCCAGAGGCAATTTTATAAACAGTATTTAAAAGAGTAATTGGGCGCCAATTTTGTATAAACAGCTTAGATTTATCACCTTTTGGAATACAGGTGATGATACCTTGTGTTTGTGTACTGGATAAACTTCCACAATTGAAAGCTTCATTTAAGGATCTGACAACAATTCTTTTCCATAACATTTTATAAAAATCTGCATTGAAGCCAGAACTCCCAGGGCTTTTATTATTTGACATATTTTTTAACCCTGTTGAAGCTTCTTTTAAAGTGATGATGCCTTCAATTGAAATGAACTCATCTTGGTTTAATTTTGGACAGTTTATTTGTTTTACATAGTTATTAAAGTCTTCACTACTACATTCATTTTTTTGCTTATAAAGAGACTCATAGTAATATGCTTTTGTATCAAGGATAATCTTTTGGTCAGTTATTTCATTACCTTCGTCATTTTTTAATTTATATATTGTTTTGGCTATTGCATCGAGTTTTTCTAGGCTGGACAAATATTTAGATGGCTTTTCACCTTGTAAAGTCATTGCACTTTGGATCTTAGCATATTTCCGTTTAAATTTGCATTCTGAATATTATTTATTTCAGTTTTTAAACGTTCTAGTTCTGACAAATTTTCTTCTGAAAAGCTTTCTTCCAGCTCTTTTTTTCTTGTCAGTAATTTGCTTTCCTTTTTTCATAAGAACCATATGAAATAGATTTGCCCCTTAATTCCATGAGCAGAGTTTATAAAAAAAGATGATCAGTTATTGTAAACTGTAATTCACAGTCTGGATTTTCTTTATATTTTGATAATTATAAATGGGTTGAGCATATTGAAGTTTAATATCATCATTTTTTTGGTTATTTCCTGTACATATTCAATGAAGTCTCTCCTTACCGAAAATCAAGTTTAGGCGGAAATTGTCGTTCCTGATTAGCCTGTGCGGACTGCACAGACTAATCTGGGATGACACTTCACGCACATGCATTATGCCCAATTTTCTCAGAACATGACTCGTTTGATTTGTGATGGTGATGATTACCAGTTGTGCATACATGTTACATACGACTTGCATTAAACCATTTATGTCCGAACAAGGATAAATTCTATTGAAATAAAAGCTCAATAAAACATTATATAAAAAAAATATTTCATTTTTCGAGATGCTAGTAAAAGCAAACAACGTATTATTTTGGTTTTTTTTTTTCAAAAATAAGTACTGACGTTTTATCACAGCGGCGGATTTAGAATTGGAATGGAAGTCGGAGGCGATGGCCGCATAGTATTTTTTATTTGTTGTAAACTAGCCATACTTTCTCTTTGTATGGTGGTGCTGGTATAGTACAACGTTTAATTTTAATCGTTGTTGTTTCACCAGTCTCAACGCAGACAAACTGGACAAGTACGACACCAGCATTGATGAGTATTGATGAATACTCCATATTAATATCCTAAATATCGGTTGCATGGTTGGAAGGAAACCAGTATTATTCGATCAAAGTATCTGCTATGTATGCGTCCGACCGATTCACAACACTTCATGTAAATGAGACTCGAACCTTCGACCATCCGCTTCGTTTGTGAACACTATAAAGAGGCAATAATATATTCTACGAAGACGGTATATTCTTGTAACAATATATTAGCGGTTCTCTGGGAGAATGGGCTTAATGCATGTGCGTAGAGGGTCATCCAAGATTAGCCTGTTCAGTCCGCACAGGCTATTCATTTACGACACTTTTCGCTTTTATGGAATTTTAGTTTGAAGGAAGTATCTTTAAAACGAATATCCATTTAAGGCGGAAATACAGGCTCAACTGGCTCGACACTTATATGCACATGCATTAAGCCCTGTTTTCCCAGAGCGCGATACGTATGTTTCGTGTAATGTCATATTTGTTGAGAGTGAGTTTACATATAATATCTGGAAAAATTTTTGCTTTTATAAATGATGATTTAAGTACTTGTTTCAAGTACCAAATATACCAAACTTGGACAGATGACCAGGAATGGAAATTGTTCTCCCTTTTTCAATTCGCTCTTCACAATTCCTTCCGCCCCAGTCATTTCCTTACATTTTGCCATTCACGATAAATCATGCAAAATCCGACTGACTACTTTGGATAGAGCATTCTGTGTTGTATGCGTTTTAATTTCCACAACCACGTGATCGATTACAAATACCCTCTCCACATTTCAGACTGGACCATTTTATATCGACTTGAACGACTTTTGTTCTTGAACAAGTTTTGCTTGTGTTAAATTTTTAACTGTCTTTATGTACTATGCATAATTTTAAGAATATTCATAGCCTTATAATTAGAACGTATTCATATCTTCAAAATTCAATGGATTTACACTATTTCACTCATATAAAACCATATACTAGTATTAACTGTATTATATATGTAGTTCAAGTGTCGTAGTTAGGTTTATCGAACCGTGAAATACTATCGTCTGCTGGCCATGCAACAAGAATTAGATTTATAAGGGGCGGCGAACGCGCGTGTCTATTATTGGTAACTTTTATGTAGATTTGTCACCATTAATTATCAATTACTTGACATATCTACGAATGTGCCGCAATATGACAACGTGAAGACAGGACATGCGCATTTCATTCAAGAAAATAAAGAAACCAGTATCAGAAGCAGCAGCAGCAACAACGTAATAAACAAAATGATTTAATTACGTTTTACTGACTGGCCTCAAATAGTGAGGCCGCACTAACACGTTTTACAGTGAGAAGATACAATTTTGATCATAGGTAGTAAGTTATTCCTAATTTGAAAAAAATCACTTACGATTAACGAGGGACCAACTAACTCTCCGTATTTCCTATCTCAGACATGCGATAATTCGAAATTCAAATACATGGGCACAAATAACAAGTCATGGTATGCTGATATAGTTTTATTACAGGCACAGTTGATTTCAAACGTTTGAAATTGCGCCTGTTCATATCATTGTCATCCTGGCCAATAATTGACCTAAGGACAGGTCGGGCAGCAGTCGCCTTGCTTAATTGCCGGAGTATCTCCATTGGTACATGAAGGCGCAACGCAATTAATGCCCTCGCATGCGTTGGTTGTGCAGAATGAACAGCATCGGCCGGGAATGGTAAACCGTTTATCATCGGGACATATAGGCCACCCGCAATTGACGTTCACACATGGGTCAGAAGTTCCTGTATTGTAAAAAATATATAGTTCTTTTAAAGGGGCCGTTTCAAATACAAAGTTATTGACAATTTGCATTTTATCACATAATATAAAGTTTATCACTCAAAACTTTAGACTAATTGAAACGGAGAAGCTTAATACTGATCGTACAAAAACAACTTTAATATAATTTCGTCTTTTTTTTTTTTTTTTTTTTGCAGCCATTAATGTCAAATCATATTTTACACTTTCTTTATAAAGGTCACGATATTTTTGCAGTAATATAAACGTTACATCACGTCGAAATTTCTAAAAAGGTTGTCGCCATTCTGCATCACGTATTTAAATAAGAAAATCACTATGTTACGTCAGAAAGGCTTAGCAAATTAAGGAGGCGTATCGTCATAAACACTTTTAAGATCAACAATAGGTTGCATAAGAATGTTTCTATCCGTAACATATGACAAGAAGACACGCTACTGTATGTTACATAAACGAAACAGATTACAGCACTTTAACGTCACAAATACTGTAACAATTATCTTATATATTCGGTAAAAGTATCTTTAATATAAACGCTACTATACATCAAAATGCTAAGAATAATAACACAACTATACGTCATATATAGCTAAAAATAATATAGCTATTATACGTCAATTATGCGAAGAAAAATAATACTACTATAAGTCACATATGCTGAGAATAATGATCCTACTCTACATAACGAAAGCTAAGAATATTAATGCTATACATGTATATCTAAGGAAGAAAAATGCAATATACACTCCATATGCTCGGACAAGTGAAACTAATTTACCTCATAAAGACAAAATTAATGGTCCTTATTTTTTTTTATATACTAAAAATATTCACTACTACGCGTTACATATACTAAGTAGATTAACACTACTATAAGTCAAATACAAAATGAAGGAAGACGCTTTAATACGATACATCAATTATTAGATTAATACTAGTTAACGTCACATATATTAAGATGATTAACGACAAAGAATAAGTCATGAAGTGTTTTAAATAGAAACAATCGTTAATTATGCGTGTTTATACATGTATTTTTCTCTTATTTTGAAACAGTTCATTATATTATTTTTAACTACGCACAGGGTCCCGGCTTTGATCGAAGAGCTTGTTAATATAGAATTGTACAGCTAACCTGTCCGACTCAAGGGTCAGTTACCCTAATCCCTATTAACCACAGGAAAGTCAGAATATCAACGTTACTCTATTCAACATGTACTTAGAATGTAATTTTTTTTTTCATATCGTAAATTTTATTTTTCTACGAAATGCCTATGTTACTCACATACATCATCAACTATTATGATAACTTAGTTCGAATAAAATTTAACCCTGTTGTATTATCGTCAGTTAAAAGTACCGTTAGATATACAAATGGAAATAAAAATGTAGACTCTTTTTTAAAACAGACAAGAAAAATATCGGGGGACTTAAGAATAAAATGTCTTCAGTTCCAAACCCATTCGTACATGTACATTTTGTCAATGTTGTTTATTTTGAAATATTCTCACTATATTTACTTGTGCTTTTTAGAAATATGTCGAAATTAAACAAATTACTTGAACAAATTTTTTTTTTAATCCACCTCGCATTACTCACCATTCACGTCAGATAACCAGCCGATAAGAAGCATCGAAACCACAGTTACAAAGAAGGTCGTCATGGTGAATTCCAACAAAACAACGATGTTTAAAGTAAAATTTTACAACTTTGAATCATCGACATTAAACACAAACAAGAAGCGCTTTTTATATAGTCTGTAAAACTTCGCGGCAAGGGGTCACAGCTTGTACCGCCCGTCCCCCTCGAAATAGAAACAGATTTCTGCAGGGTTCGAATGTTATCGAACTTATGTGGAAGCCGGCTGTGACAGAGCCTCCAGACCAAACATTTATTACTTAACTGCTAACTCTGTTACCGCTCAATCTGTTGTTGTTGTTTTTTTGTTTTGATTTTCAGTCTGATTGCCGTTGAGAATGCTTCAGGCATATTTGTCATTCAGTCGACAGAACATTTAAAAATAAAATTGACACGTATCACGTTTTTCTAAAAGTACAAAATTCAGTCGACAGAACATTGAAACTATTCATTATTTTTCATGTATCACGTTTTGCTAAAAGTACAAAGTCCACAATTAATTTTCGTAAGCTGTTTAAGTATAGAGAGCAAAATATTCACCTCGTGTAGGTCGAGCTTATACTGAAATTTATTTTTCAGCATATCGTATGTGCCGCAGTATTTACTAATCGGCAGTGCGTTTTGCATATTGACCGGATTTTAAGATTCATTGGCGAAGTGCACATTATATCAAGGAAGCATATGAACAAACTGTCCTTTAATTTAGTCAAAGAAAATAAAATGAGCCGTGCTCTGTGAAAAGGGGGTTTAATGCATATGCTTAAAGTGTCGTCCCAGATTAGCATTTGCAGTCCGCACAGGCTATTCAGGGGGATACTTTCTGTAAACGAAAAATACCATAAAAGCGGAAAGTGTCAGGCTACTCTGGGACAACATTTTACGCACGTGCAATGAACCCCCTTTTCACAGAGCACAACTCGAATGTGAATACTGAGTTGCATAGTTGTATTATGCGAAACTAAATATTTATATAGTGTGAGCACAGACGTTAATATAAAATAACGTTAAACTCTACGATATTAATATAAATTCTAACAAAGCAAAGCGTGTACATGTAACTATTAATGTTTTTTTATTTACGTTAAAGTAAACGTTTGATATTATACTACTATTTGGTATTTACAGGCATAAGGAATCGCAAAAAGTTTTTTTCGTGCCTAGAAAGACGCTCGAACGGGCAGATTCTTTTCTGACTTAACTAATCAATGATAAGGTTAATTAGGAATATTATTTTCCTGTTATCAAATATTTGTTGTTTGCTTTTTTTTTAATTATTGAATCATATTGATCACTTGAGCACAACATATTTCACTCTTTACTCTTCAAACTTCTCTGTATTTGAATGGTTCAACAGAAAATTCAATATCTATCTAAAAATTAGCATGAGTTACTATAATTATGAGTCACGTTCGGAGAAACTGGGTATAATGCATGTGCGTAAAGTGTTGTTCAAGATTAGCCTGTGCAATTTGCACAGGCTAATCGGGGACGACACTTTCCGCCTAAACTAGATTTTTGCTAATAAGAGATTTTTTTAAACAGAAAATATCATAAATGCGGAATATGTTGTCCCTGATAAGCCTCTGCGGACTGCACAGGCTAATCAGGGATGACACTTTACGCACATCCATTTAGCCCCGTTTCCTCAAAACGCGGCTCCTATATATAGAATATTTATCACTTAAAAAATTCCAACCGTACCTGAGTGGCATTGTACGCATTTGCTAGACCATTGGTAGTGGGCATGATGGCCGGAAGTATAGACTGGCGTTTCTTGCTGATCACTTCAAACGCGGGCTTGATGTAGCAGCATTGTCCAGTACCGCAATCGCTATCCACCATGCAAATGTTGGCCTACAAGAATTCAAAAAAATAAAGGGATAGTTACCAATTATACACAGATGCTTTCTTCGGCCATACAGGCATTGGGATTTATGAATCGTTTAAGTCTTAAATTATGTTAGAAACATAAACGGCCTGCTAGCTCATAGTACACTCATGCCATAAAGTTAGTTTTATATTTACAGTTTTACACGTACTGCATAGTTTAATATTGAAAGTGCAAAGGCACTCAGAAACAAAGCGCTTCAAATGTGTAACTGTCATTTTTTCAGGTAGATAATTAGCGATATCGATAGCGAAGGTCACTGAAGACCATTTACATGACGGTTTCTTGAAATTTAAAACTTGAGCTTGACGACTATTTTAATGTGACCTGGAATGACATCTTAGGTCAAAATAGGGTAATATCACAAGTTGAGATATACACCGTTAGAAATCCCAGTCTAATTTACACTCATATTAACAGTTCTGCGTCGATTGGAGTGACAACGCTTTTCTTAGAAATAATAAAACAATATGAACACGATATTTTAATAAGCAATGCTTTACTTTCTGGTAAAATTTACAACCTTCAATACACGTGCAATAAAACCAATTATTGTGTTATACCTAATTTATAGAAGATTGTTCACAAAAAATGTTACCTGTGTAACTCTGAAAATGGCTGCAAGAAATACTAAAGCTGTTTTCATGTCGTGTGTTGTTAGTATCTTCTCTTCTGCTGTAATAATTTACAGTTCAAATTATGGGCTTATACTGTTCTTTAAATACTTTTCGATTAAAAAGATAAGATATTGAGTTTATGCCCGATGAGTAGCGGAATGATGACGTGGATGATAAGCTGTCCGGGTTTCAGTAGAGTACTTTTTGTTTACATCACACGTGTTAACATCAGTGCTTTGGTAGACGGAGCGAATTCATTAATAGACGCTCGTTCACGGACGTGGCGTGACGGGGATCTTTAAATGTGTCTTTAGTTATGTCAAAGTTGTTAATATTTATTTGCATATAACATTTCTTCACTACACATTAACACGAAGGAGTGATTTCTATTGGCTGGAAAAGAAATATATTATTTTAATGGGAGACAAAATAAAAAAAGGTGGATAGATGATAAAAAAGCAAAATAACGCCTTAAGTAAACTCGTTACTGCCGGGATGTATTAAAAGTTTTGACAAAGCGGCCTTGCCATCATCCTTTGCCCGCTTTCTTTGTTTTTTCGCTATGTCTTTCCCTTTTTGTAAATTATAATAACGATCAAATTACCAAATATTTAACGAAGAAGAGCATTACGATTAATGAATATAATTTTTATATTATCGTATCGAGGCTTTTCATAGTTTATGTGAAAGGTCACTGATCGGTACTCACTCTTTTTTCAGACACTTGCACCCCTTAAGTAATAAAACTGATAATAGAGCCATTTACATTATTTATAACACATTTTCTAAAGAACTCAAGACCAAAATACGTTACAGGCGCCTTATCCGAAACAAGTTCATATGCAATTTATTTTAAGTGGCTATTTAACAAATAATTCGTTTCAGTTATTATAATTAGCCAACAAACAAAAGCAACGTTTACAAAACGCAATTTGACTATTTGTTACGCCGCCATTTATTTGGAGTTTTTTGCTAAGCTGACATGACCAGAGGTGCAAAAAGGGAGCTTAAGAACACCGATAATTCGAAATGCCAGACTTAATAATGCTTGGTTCAAATAATGAGATATTGAAGTACAGTTGCTATCGCTGCTGTAATTCTGCCAAGGCTTTGCATGCGTTTCAACCTTGTGGGCGGATTTCCCCGCCTGTCGAGATAATGGAAAAGACACCAGTCGCAGCACCATTTTCTGTGACGAGTTTGAATAGGTATACTGTGCGTCTTTACCCTTAACGCAATATGGTTTTCAACTGAGTTATTTAGAGCACTGTTCATGCTCATGTATCTACAACTGTATTTCTGCTTGGAGGATAGATTTATCTTTAAAGCGCATAATCATTATAGCAGCTCTTATTCTCATAAACGTAACTCTCACTTAGCTATGCTGTGTACTGCTCACTTAGCTATGCTGTGTACTGCTCACTTAGCTATGCTGTGTACTGCTCACTTAGCTATGTTGTTTACTGCTCACTTAGCTATGCTGTGTACTGCTCACTTAGCTATGCTGTGTACTGCTCACTTAGCTATGCTGTGTACTGCTCACTTAGCTATGATGTGTACTGCTCACTTAACTATGCTGTGTACTGCTCACTTAGCTATGCTGTGTACTGCTCACTTAGCTATGCTGTGTACTGCTCACTTAGCTATGCTGTGTACTTCTCACTTAGCTATGCGGTGTACTGCTCACTTAGCTATGCTGTGTACTGCTCACTTAGCTATGCTGTGTACTGCTCGCTTAGCTATGCTGTGTACTGCTTACTTAGCTATGCTGTGAACTGCTCACTTAGCTATGCTGTGTACTGCTCACTTAGGTATGCTGTGTACTGCTCACTTAGCTATGCTGTGTACTGCTCACTTAGCTATGCTGTGTACTGCTCACTTAGCTATGCTGTGTACTGCACTCATTTTTGGCGAAATCACCTACTTTTCCGTATTCGAATTTAGGACGCTCCTCCAACTGCACGATATATGCAGTGCATAATGTCTCAACTGCCAACATAGGCATAACCTTGTAAACTACCCAATATTAGAACATATTGGGCTCTTTTTCGACTTTGGACAATGCACATAGTGCACAACATGCGAGCTAATTTCGTTTGTAAATGAAATGGATTACCGATTGGATGCACTTATGTGGTCCGGGTCTTCCGAAATAAGAAACGTCACACTATACTTAGACTACCTGACTTCCAGAATGGCTGTCGTGATCAGAATGGAGTTTTCGTCAAATGTGATGTGATCAATATTGTGTTGGAATTGTATCTGCTGTATATTTTTATCTATATAAGCTGCAAACGATTTTTCAGCATATATTAAACATTATAATAAATATCCTTGTAAAGTAAATCACTTATTTTTGTATTTTTGATCAACAAATGGGTTGTCACAGCGTACATTTGACCATATTTGAACTATTTGTCAAAATTGCGGTATTCGATATCCAGTCAAGGAACGTTCAGTTTACATACACCAAACAATGTGTACCGTAATTGATCTTTTTTTTTCGGACACTCTAAATGTTCGGTCATCACCTTTTTTGCCAATTGATGTTCGTGCCTCTAAATTTATTGACAGTCCATTTTTCAACGCTATTTTAACAGATTTCGACCCAGTTTTCGCTCATGTGGTGATCCTTCGATTAATTGTTTTTATAAACGGCTAAGAGTCCAAACCGGACACATTAATGCCGGAGGGCTATGGACCATTACATTTGCGTTATTGAGTAACCGATAACAAACATTGGTGTCTACCAACAGCGTTTGAAATTATATCGTTTTAGTAAAGCAACAAGTTTAATGTTTTTATTGTTTTGTGCATTATTTGAGGTAAGTGATTGCAAATATGTGAAGTTGGATTTATTTTAAAGCAGAGTACAACACAATACAATTATTGCACATTTATATGTTGGTTTATTAAACTACATAATAGGAAAAAAAACATAATATACATGTCTCTAAATTTTCTGACACATGTTTTTTAAATACGTTTCGTATCTAAATTTTCGGACACGAAAAAAAAACAAGAACATGGGAATGAGAGGTCAAATGAATATGGAAACATTTACCATATATGCTGCACAAAACATGATATTACCAGGATGGCACCGTGACATTACCGTAACATTACGGCAAATGTTTCCGTGATATAAGTATGACTTAAAATCGCAAATTTTGAAATGCATGTACACGTATTCAAATGCGATTGTTTATTTTGATCGGCAACTTAACCGTTTGCTTTCTGGTAATTATTGTTTATAAAAATGGCATGATAGAGGTGGCATACGTTTATGATGTCCGATTAATCCTTAAGATTTTGATGCCGGCGAACAAAAAATGAACTAGGTTTAAGCAACGTGTACATTATATCCGATTTTGTGTCAGAATCTACAGAACAGTTCATATTTGTGAATTACATGCAGTTCATCTTTATCGGATTCTTCATTGTATTGTATTTTAATAGTAGTATAATGGTCTTTGTTGTACATTTTTAATACTTGTTTCTCATTCAATTGTAAAACGAGTACACTTGTTCTCTCGTAAACGACTGTTAGCAGGCAACACTTTGACTTCTAGCTGTTGTTAACAAAAAAAAACATGTGGATGTTAACTTTCGAAAATTGTAGTCATCAATGTGACTAGTTTTCGTTTACGACAGGCAGCCATTGCACTGTAACAGCCCGTTTATGGCTGGCAGCAATATGACGATAAACTTTTATTAACTATGGACAGACATATTGTTGTTAGCTTTCGTTAATGAAATGTTATAATTTGACAACTAGCTCTCGTTTACGACAGGCAGTTGTATGGCCGTAAGCTTTTGTTAACGACAAACAGCAATATGGTCGTTAGCTTCATAAACGACATACATCTGTAAGGCTGTTATCTTAAATAGCCTTTTAGCGCTCGTTTACGACATGCATCAGCATGAATGTAAGCTCTCGTTTTTGAGAGGAAGCAACATTAAATATTATCGCACGCTAAGGAAATGTAGCCTTAAATACAGGCAGCGTTATACCTGTAAATTTTCGTTAGCAACAGGCAGTCGATATGATTAAAACCTTCAATTGATAATATTGATAATAGTTCATGCGATCGTTAATCAATACAAATAAATGTGTAATGTATAATTAAATATCAATTTTAATAAACGGTTTAGTTTAGGTAGTGATCATGTACAAGGCAATTGGAATTGAAGGGCAAGTGTAAGTCCATAAAAAGTGACAATTTTTTATTAGACCCTACATTAAAGTGTATAGTCAATGTTGACATGTTTTTGTTTGGGGACAAAGGTGTCTGATAAAGAGTCAAATGCCAAATAAAAACAAAGACATTTAAGTACGGTCTCGCAAGCTAGAGTATATACATGTATGTACTGGGACAAAATGTCGGCGTCTAAATAATCGATCTCAGGTTGGATCGCACGAGCATTACAATCGGCTACTGCGCATATATTATTTCCTCTCGTTGCAGTCATGGCTGCTGATGTATTGAAGTGAAACAATTGCTCATAAGAACATGCCATGTTATACCCATAAATCTAATTAATCAGAGCTTTCGAATTTATTATAAGAACATGCAATGCAATCTGTAATGCAGTTTGTCGTTTATTAAGTATACCAGTTATCATATTTTACTATATTTATTACATACATAACAAAAGCTGGAACGGTAGCCATATTGGACGCCATTTAGTATTTCTTAAGACCTTCAATTATACCAGCGCGGCATCAATTGAATTCTTAATTAGAAACACGTCTCCTAACCAACAAAAAAATTAACATTTACTATATACCCCAAGTCCAGGTATATTTCATATTCTGTCGGACTAACCTTTGATTTAATGTTGAACTTGTTCTCAATGATTGAGGTAATAATAGAAATTCATGTTTAAAGTCCCTTCATTATTGCGTACGGTTTCATTGGTGAAAACAATGTGTTAATAAAACGTAACAATATATTTGTTTATGTAAATGCGCAATCGTTTAATATTTGTACGCACTACGTGGGTTGAGATAGAAGTTTATCATACCACCGCATTGATATCTGCCTGATATAACGTTGCCTGATATATTTTTTTTATATCATGGTCAACAGGAAGTTCTTATATCAGTCATGTGTGGATGATGGTCATATTACTTGGTATCAACTATAAAGTAATCATTTTTAGTAAAATCGAATCAGATTCAACAAAACAAACAATTTGATACCAAGATGTATTATATTTTAAACACAAAATGCAACAAAAACAGCAAAAAGCTTTTTTTTACAAATATTAAGCGCGCGTGCTCATGACGTCATTATTAACAAGTCAACCGACAAAAGTTATATTCTTTCCCGCTAAAACATCAGCTTTTTAGCGATTTTCTCATTATTTCTTTAAAATCGGGGATGTAGAGGTATGATAAACAGAAAAACAGGTTACTGTCTGATCGTTTTGTAATATATCAGGCTCGGCACGAATAAAATAACGGCTCGGCAAGCCTCGCCGTTATATTATTCTAAGCCTTGCCTGATATATTAGAAAAAGATCAAGCAGTAACCTGTTATTCTCTATATCTCAAATGTTAAACCACATCAGCATCCAAACTACGCCACTGCGTCGTTTACCATGATATTAGCTTAGCATTTACATAAGATAAAGTGTCAATATATAAAACGGTCATTTATTCGTATAACGTTATATGATAGCTTGAGCGTAAAGATGTATGCGACCATGCATATACTGATATAACACAACACATTTTTGCAACGTCAATCGTTTCTGAAATGTTACGAGATTTAATACCTGCGAAGAAACCGGGCAATACTTGTACTTGCGCATGGTTCACATCATATATTCACCAAGTACTTGTTACATCATTTTTTTTTGTTATTAATTTCCGAATCCTTACTTAGGTTTTTACATAATTCAGCTTTGTAATGTCGCGTTAAATAACCTCATATGATAATTCGTATTTGTGCAAGTTGAAACGCTTATACAAAGACCTATCAACGGTATTTAAAAACTGTAATTGTGATTGCAAAATAAAATATTATCCATTTATATAAATATATAGTTACAAACATACATGTTAAAAACAAAACTTTCTATCATTTGTAACAAGAACAAAAACGTATTTGGAAAATATTTAGACTTTACCAGAAGGGAAACATAATGACAGGATACAAATACCTAACCAAATCATATATAAGCAAATAAGCTATTAAACATTGCTTTCTGCATTATGGATAAATTATTCAAAACGAAATACATAAACGACCCGTTGTATAAAGAATGTCAATTATAGAAGCTGAAAGTATTTTACATTTGAAGGATGAAACAAATATAAATCTGAAATGTATAAATACATGATAGTATACATATCAGTTGTCAAATAAAGGCAGAAATATGGCATTAAAAACGAATAACGTTAAGACAAAAAAAAGTTTGCATGACTAGAAGATAGATGAATTCAGTCTTACGTTATGCTTGTAGATAAGCTAATTCAGAATTGCATGAGTAAGGGTAGTAGTAGTAGTAGTAGTAGTAGTAGTAGTAGTAGTAGTAGTAGTAGTAGTAGTAGTAGTAGAAGTAGTAGTAGTAGTAGTAGTAGTAGTAGTAGTAGTAGAAGTATTAGTAGTAGTAGTAGTAGTAGTAGTAGTAGTAGTAGTAGTAGTAGTAGTAGTAGTAGTAGTAGTAGTAGTAGTAGTAGTAGTAGTAGTAGTAGTAGTAGTAGTAGTAGTAGTAGTAGTAGTAGTAGTAGTAGTAGTAGTAGTAGTAGTAGTAGTAGTAGTAGTAGTCGTAGTAGTAGTAGTAGTAGTAGTAGTAGTCGTAGTAGTAGTAGTAGTAGTAGTAGTAGTAGTAGTAGTAGTAGTAGTAGTAGTAGTAGTAGTAGTAGTAGTAGTAGTCGTAGTAGTAGTAGTAGTAGTAGTAGTAGTAGTAGTAGTAGTAGTAGTAGTAGTAGTAGTAGTAGTAGTAGTAGTAGTAGTAGTAGTAGTAGTAGTAGTAGTAGTAGTAGTAGTAGTAGTAGTAGTAGTAGTAGTAGTAGTAGTAGTAGTAGTAGTAGTAGTAGTAGTAGTAGTAGTAGTAGTAGTCGTAGTAGTAGTAGTAGTAGTAGTAGTAGTAGTAGTAGTAGTAGTAGTAGTAGTAGTAGTAGTAGTAGTAGTAGTAGTAGTAGTAGTAGTAGTAGTAGTAGTAGTAGTAGTAGTAGTAGTAGTAGTAGTAGTAGTAGTAGTAGTAGTAGTAGTAGTAGTAGTAGTAGTAGTAGTAGTAGTAGTAGTAGTAGTAGTAGTAGTAGTAGTAGTAGTATTTTACTACACTTAGATGCATGCACATCATACGTTACAGGAAATCGGATATCTACATGTATGTTGTTCTTTTGTCGACCGAACAGGCTGCGCTTTTTCAGGTACAGATTCTAGATCAGTAAAGATTGGCAGTTGATTTGTCTCGTTTGATTAATTTTCCTTTTGGAAACAACTAGTGATGCCCTTATAGCCCACCATAGAACTGAAATAAAACACTAAAACAGTATACGGTTACTATATGCATGAAGGTTAACTTTACTGTGTTATTATAGAAACTATGCATTAACCTAGTCAGATTGAATTTAACTACACTAGTTTGGGATTACATGAAACGGGGATAATATTATGCTTGTAAAGGTTGGTGATATATGATGGACGGATATTCAATCCATATCATTTTTACAAAAGCTTTATAGTGCAATTTGGTTGGATAATGCAAGTGAAATAAAACAATTAATGTGATATGCGGCGATTATCTTTAAAATTGTAATGTCATTTCGACATAAATTGTAATTTATTTACTTAGGAATGCTATCCTTGTGGTTTGATGTTTTAGTTCGACTTTGTGAGACGAATTAAGTAGGACGAATGTCAGTTGCTGGAATAGTACAGTATTTATCTAGATAATAATCGTGCATCCGGCAGTTATTTCTGGCAATATACATTTAAAGCGGTGCTCTTTGAAACGGGTGTTTAAAGCTTTTTCATATAGTTTCGTCCCAGATTAGGCTGTGCATTCCGCACATGCTAATCAGGAACGACACTTCGGCTTTTATGATATTGTTCGTTTAAAGAACGTATCTTCTTAGCATTAATTAATTTTGCGGAAAGTGTCGTCCTTGATTAGCCTGTGCGGACTGCACAGGCTTATCTGGGATGACACTTTACGCACATGCAATAAACCGCCTTTTAACAGAGCATGGCTCATTTATGATATTACGTTTACAAAAAATATGATAACTCAACTAAATCGTGATCATTCGTTATGCATGCGAACAACATCATGCTAACAGTATACATGTTGTATAAACACATTTTTTTTGTATTACAAATTATCGTAAACAACCATTGTCAAAGTTGCTGCAGCGATCGTTAATTGGAACGAGAAACGATCTCAAGCAGGTGTTCGATATTAAGATCCGTTGAAGTGTTGTGCTGTGTTTGTTTTTAGAAACGTTTTAATGATAGACATGGTTTGGTATAAACTTCAAACAGGATCGTTGAGTATAGTTTGTATTATACAGATGTGTATTTCTGGTAAGGATTTAGACACGTGCATGGTGTACAAGGTAAGTTTGTCGTTTTTATTGGTTAAGTATTATTAACTAATGACTTAAATGGTAATACAATGTATTTTATTTCAAAATTCGATTGCGTCATGCATTTTTACCAAAGAGAGAACACTTTTTTGTACCAACGTATACTGATTTATGAGCCCTAATTCGTGTATAAGAAAATAAAAAAAACCTATGTAACATAACGAGAATTATTGATAAAACATAACACGAAATAATAACTGTTATATGAACCTACTAAATAAGCCTGCGGGAAGGTTATTGACGATTTTGCTTATAGTAAAGAGATATGTAAAGGGACATTTTCACAGATTTTGGCTTGTAATGAAATTGGTCATTAAATGCTTTATATTGATAAATGTAAAAGTAGGATTTAAAAGTTACCCGCAACTGGGCTCGAACCACTGAACCCTGGAGTAAAAGTTTATCGCTTAGACCACTCGGCCATCCGTGCTAATACATTGAGTGATGTATTTTATACTTTATATAAGCAATCCTCGTATCACAAAATATAACGACAACAACAGAACTCTCCAATTAATTCAATCGTTTCGCGTTGCAACGCTTTATAATGTTCAGGTTTTTAAATCGTCAAAAGATGCATATGATGTACATTTTAGAGCATGATAAATGTTCAGTATTACTGTTTCCTAACACATATCATAACAACAACGAAAATTTGCGATTCTGAAACATATTTTTTGATTTTGTCAATTTACCAAAACGTTAAAAGGCCCCTTGAATAGGATAAAATTGAAATTTTATATATAAGCCATCATATGAAAAATGTGTGTACATCAAATACATGTATTTCGTGTACATACATAATATATCGAATAAAATAGTCAAAACTGCAATTCATCAAGTATAATCGTCTATAAAACAAAGCGCACGTGTCCAAGTCCCTGTTACATTATGTGTTCGTGCACCAACAATTAGCATTTCATTACTAAGGTTCTAACCATCTTCTCTTAAGATGTAATGATAATTGTTATGGACGTTTGTGTCTCCGTTACATAGAATTGAAAACCTTATGCTAAAATCGATATTTGCCATTACTACCAACGCATGTATAGGTAATTTGCCTTCATAGAACTAGATTTGTCCACGATTGTTTATTCATTGCCTCAATCGCTTTATAAAGCGTTTATGTCGATTATAAAATGGAATAAATATGCAAACAGTTAAGCGAATTCATCATACCATATATATAAACCATTAGGCGGTTTGAATACTTTCATGAAATTAAACGAGCTTCGCTCTGAAGAACGGTGCTTATGTTTTATATTTCATTTCATTTAATGACAAAGATAAATTATTTATCATCTAACCATTTAGAATAAAAACAACACGACTGTTTAGGTGTCATGATTAGCAGGGTATGTTATTTCTTGAAACACACGCACTAACACTGGTTCAAAAAATTGCCATTCCGTGTTAATGACAAAACAGTGTCATTATTCACAGAACTGAGAAAAATGGAGCATAACAAGTATTTTCGTTAATGTCCGGAACCAATGCCCATTTCTATCTCAAGTCATCCTTCTGCTCTCATAAAACTCACTGAAACACATAAAGCATAATATTAACCTTTAACCAAAACAGAGCATGAACAAATAAACCGATTTCAATCACGTCAACGCCTTACCCTGCTTGTCTGTCGAATGACCAAATCTAAAAATCTGTGCACGAGGAAATATTGATTTCCGCACCATTGAACACGCAACACCTTAAAAACCTGTTTAACCAGTTTATTCGATCGCACAACGATAATAAATACATTTAATGCATGTGTGAAATGTGTCGCCCCAGATTAGCCTGTCAAGTTTGCACAGGCGATTGAAGGTCGACTATTTAAATGCAATCTAAACAAAACGCCAGTCTCCGTAGGAATGGTCAACCCTGATTAGCCTGTTCGGACTAAACAGAATAATTTGTGATGGCACTTTCCGCTCATGCATTAAGTCCTGTTTTCCAAGATTAAGGCCGAACTTTTTTAAACGGTAAGACGAGTGTTCCAGCAAATGTCTAATAGAAATATTCGATAGAAATGGGAAATGTGAATGCATTTCCGTTTTCAAATTGCATAGTGAATATGTCCACTTATAGAACACCGTTTTACATAATCTGATTATTAACACTCAACACAAGCACAAGAAAGATTGAATATATTTAAAACAAAAGAAACGTAATTTGATTTTAAGGCACGAGGTCAATACGACTTTGAAATGAGCTCCGTGGCGCGAACATGAGCGAAATACGATATGCTGCAAACATAGATCCAGACCACCCTATGCAGCGACATACGATATGCGGTCAACACAGCTCCAGACCACCCTATGCAGCGACATACGATATGCGGCCAACATAGCTCCTGTCAACCCTATGCAGCGACATACGATATGCGGCTAACACAGCTCCAGTCCACCCTATGCAGCGACATACGATATGCGGCCAACACAGCTCCAGTCCACCCTATGCAGCAACATACGATATGCGGCCAACATAGCTCCTGTCCACCCTATGAAGCGACATACGATATGCGGCCAACACAGCTCCAGTCCACACTATTCAGCGACATACGATATGCGGCCAACATAGCTCCTGTCCACCCTATGCAGCGACATACGATATGCGGCCAACACAGCTCCAGTCCACCCTATGCAGCGACATACGATATGCGGCCAACATAGCTCCTGTCCACCCTATGCAGCGACATACGATATGCGGCCAACATAGCTCCAGTCCACCCTATGCAGCGACATACGATATGCGGCCAACATAGCTCCTGTCCACCCTATGCAGCGACATACGATATGCGGCTAACACAGCTCCAGTGCACCCTATGCAGCAACATACGATATGCGGCCAACACAGCTCCAGTGCACCCTATGCAGCGACATACGATATGCGGCCAACACAGCTCCAGTGCACCCTATGCAGCGACATACGATATGCGGCCAACACAGCTCCAGTCCACCCTATGCAGCAACATACGATATGCGGCCAACAAAGCTCCAGTCCACTCTATGCAGCAACATACGATATGCGGCCAACACAGCTCCAGTGCACCCTATGCAGCAACATACGATATGCGGCCAACATAGCTCCTGTCAACCCTATGCAGCGACATACGATATGCGGCTAACACAGCTCCAGTCCACCCTATGCAGCGACATACGATATGCGGCCAACATAGCTCCTGTCAACCCTATGCAGCAACATACGATATGCGGCTAACACAGCTCCAGTCCACCCTATGCAGCGACATACGATATGCGGTCAACATAGCTCCAGACCACCCTATGCAGCGACATACGATATGCGGCCAACACAGCTCCAGTCCACCCTATGCAGCGACATACGATATGCGGTCAACACAGCTCCAGACCACCCTATGCAGCAACATACGATATGCGGCCATCATAGCTCCTGTCAACCCTATGCAGCGACATACGATATGCGGCCAACACAGCTCCAGTGCACCCTATGCAGCAACATACGATATGCGGCCAACACAGCTCCAGTGCACCCTATGCAGCAGCATACGATATGCGGCCAACATAGCTCCTGTCAACCCTATGCAGCGACATACGATATGCGGCCAACACAGCGCAAGTGCACCCTATGCAGCGACATACGATATGCGGCCAACATAGCTCCTGTCAACCCTATGCAGCGACATACGATATGCGGCCAACACAGCTCCAGTGCACCCTATGCAGCAACATACGATATGCGGCCAACACAGCTCCAGTGCACACTATGCAGCAACATACGATATGCGGCCAACATAGCTCCTGTCCACCCTATGCAGCGACATACGATATGCGGCCAACACAGCTCCAGTCCACCCTATGCAGCAACATACGATATGCGGCCAACATAGCTCCTGTCCACCCTATGCAGCGACATACGGTATGCGGCCAACACAGCTCCAGTCCACCCTATGCAGCGACATACGATATGCGGCCAACATAGCTCCTGTCCACCCTATGCAGCGACATACGATATGCGGCCAACACAGCTCCAGTCCACCCTATGCAGCGACATACGATATGCGGCCAACATAGCTTCTGTCCACCCTATGCAGCGACATACGATATGCGGCCAACATAGCTCCAGTCCACCCTATGCAGCGACATACGATATGCGGCCAACATAGCTCCTGTCCACCCTATGCAGCGACATACGATATGCGGCTAACACAGCTCCAGTCCACCCTATGCAGCGACATACGATATGCGGCCAACACAGCTCCAGTCCACCCTATGCAGCGACATACGATATGCGGCCAACACAGCTCCAGTCCACCCTATGCAGCGACATACGATATGCGGCCAACATAGCTCCTGTCCATCCTATGCAGCGACATACGATATGCGGCCAACACAGCTCCTGTCCACCTTATGCAGCGACATACGATATGCGGCCAACATAGCTCCTGTCCACCCTATGCAGCGACATACGATATGCGGCCAACATAGCTCCTGTCCACCCTATGCAGCGACATACGATATGCGGCCAACACAGCTCCAGTCCTCCCTATGCAGCGACATACGTTATGCGGCCAACACAGCTCCAGTCCTCCTTTCGCTTTCGCGCAGTCTGGGCAGAAGCTACTTTGTCCGCGATGAAAGCACGCTCGAACTCGTGGTCTCGTCTTTGTTTAATGATCCAATGGCATATCTGCAAACTACTGTTTGGATATATCCTCAAGCTGATTTTTGCACGACGCGTCCGATATATTACCATCTCAAGACATAACGCGTCCTATATATATTACCGTCTATAGACATAATGGGTTCTTTACATTACCGTCTTAAGACATAACGCGTCCTCTATATTAACGTCTCAATGTATAACGCGTTCTATAGTTTACCGTCTCAAGATATAACTCGTCCTTTATATAACTGTCTCAAGACATAACGCGTCATATACATTATCGTCTCAAGACATAACGCGTCCGATATATTACCCTCTCTATATATTACCGTCTCTAAATATTTCCGTCTCAAAGCAAAGTTCGATACAGACAACACAGCTTCATTTCTCAAAGTGTGTTCGCTTGAGTGGTGAGTGGCCTATAAATTGATCGAGCTTTATAAAGACTAAAATGGACCGTGCTCTTTGAAAAAGGGGTGAATGCATGTGCGTAAAGTTTCGTCCCAGATTAGCCTGTACAGCCAGCACAAGCTAATTAGGGACGACACTTTCCGCTTTTATGATAATTTTCGTTGAAAGAAAGTCTCTGCTAAGCAAAAAACAAGTAAATGCAGAAAGTGTCGTCTCTGATTAGCCTGTGCGGAGTGCACAGGCTAATCTGGACCGACACTTTACGCACATGCATTAAATCCCCCTTTTCACAGAGAGCGGCTTAAATATAAATAACACTAATACGGAAACAAAATTAAGTTAACAATTACTTTGACTGACCGATTAATTTGCAAAGAACCATCCATCCATTGTAACGTAAAAAACAATTACTCTGAATATATTTACACTCAATTTAATATGTTCAAGTCAAAGCAACATTAGTTTATGGGTATACATATTTTAATGGCCATATATAAGGATAATATTATATTCGGGTGAAGCTTTAACTTCGATAGTAGCGCTCGGCAAATATAAGCATACATGTTCCGCATACCTGGTGATGGTGCTTTGAAAAGCCTTGTTACGACTTTAATTAGTTAATATCGAAATGCGTGTGCGGCTCTCATAATATTTTTCCATCAATCATTTGTTAGAAGCGCATTTGTTTCTATTGTCCATAATAATCGTATCTATATGTTGCTGTGGTGGATACATAATTGGTAGACAGGTTTCAAAGTAATCAAACTATGTCATTTTTTGAATTGAGATGCTATGGGTTTTAATTTTTATTTACCGTTGCGTTGCGTCATTTAGTTTGCGCGTACTATAAGGCTGTTGTATGCATTTCAATGTAAATATGAATAAAGGTGGCGGGTATGCAGGCCACCAACATTGTCAACCAACGTTACACGTTACCTAAGGCTGAGCATAAGAGCAAGTTAAGCACTAAGCCTAAACACGTGTTGATGAAATTCAATACGAACCTTGTAAAAACATGTGCATCAATGCTTACTTAACGAACCAAGGTTCATTGTTCAGGAATAAATAGCAATATACAGCGCGTAATAAAATCGATTAATCGAAACATCTTATTTGACAAACAACATTTGCACAAATAAATCTGAAGCGATGCCGCCCAGATCTGGTTGCGAAACCAGACAGTTCTCGTCATATGTGACCTACATTAATTGATTCGGCAGACCAAAATCTGTTATGTTTGATATAAAATGGTTAACTCTCGTGTTAACACTCTTAATTCTGTTGACTTGGGAACTTGTTAAATTTAAAAATAAAAGATCCTGTCCGCTTGGATTGGATCGATATAGTTGTATTCTTTCAGGATTGACTGTAGAAATAACATAATTTAATTTCAATATGTGAAACCTTACTGTAGTTTTGGCAGACAATTAATTAAAAGATGAATGATCATTGTACATGTGTAGGAATGAATATATTTAAGTTTCCTTCTTAATTTAAATACTTGAAATTGACTTATTTACGTAAGCGTAAAGTATTAAAAACGTGAGAATGTATTCTTACATTAATTTTGGTCTAGGTCAAACACACAACAAGCATTGAATTATCAATCTCAACCACGTTCACATCTGACTGACTGTTTTTATTATTGTTGATACATTGGTGTTTTATTTAACACAGATTAAAACACGAAGAGATTTTAAGACGCGAAGTGAACAATTGGGTCATTATGTAATATGCGCTGACTGGATCTCTAAACCAGACCGCGAAAAGCGCAATTTGATCAGGAGCTCCCGTGTCCTAAAATATTGCCTGGTCTCATTAGCGGACTTTATCCATTTTCATTAGACTATACGGAGGCTGAGGAATAGCAACATTGTTTTGATACGACATAAGGCCCATTTTCTTGGGACGCAACTCCTGCCTGATGGTCATGATAGCGATGCATTCAATACTAAGTATACGTGGATCTAACATCTTTTGAATAAATTATCTTATTTTTGTCGTAATACATACTTGTAATTTCGAACAGTGTTACTTCAGTAAGCTTTAAATATATTTCGCAAAATCATTTACATAAATTAAATTACCCTATTGTGTGGTTATTATGAGTAGTGGTAAAATTAGGCCTCTAGCTCATCTCGATTTTTAACCATGAATATGGTTGAATTTTATTTTTAACCATCTTGTGGTTGAATTAGGTTTGAATCATGAATATGGTTGAATTTTATTTAAACCATCTTGTGGTTGAATTTGGTTTTAACCATCTCGTGGTTGAATTTTATTTTTAACCATCTTGTGGTTGAATTAGGTTTTAACCATGAATATGGTTGAATTCTATTTTAACCATCTTGTGGTTAAATTTGGTTTTAACCATCTCGTGGTTGAATTAGGTTTTAACCATCTCGTGGTTGAATTAGGTTTTAACCATCTCGTGGTTCAATTTAGTTTTAACCATCTCGTGGTTGAAATTTATTTTTAACCATCTCGTGGTTGAATAAGGTTTTACTCATCTCGTGGTTGAATTAGGTTTTAACCATCTCGTGGTTGAATTAGGTTTTAACCATTTTGTGGTTGAATTAGGTTTTAACCATCTCGTGGTTGAATTAGGTTTTAACCATCTTGTGGTTGAATTTGGTTTTAACCATTTTGTGGTTGAATTTTATTTTAACCACGTTTATGTAATTATGGTCATTTATGATTGCTTAACCAAGTCATGGTTGAATTTTAATATAAAAATTCAACCAAATTAAAGCCACACCTGAACCATGAATCGCTAAATACATGAAAATTCAATTTTCTTATTATTGTGACGGGGCGGCTGGAGGACTTTCGACCGTTTAGGCCTATGCAAAATATTTTCCTTTTATATGTTTAATTTCCAAGTCTTGGTAAACAATGTCGTTTGATTTGATCATTCCGAGTAAGAATGCCGTGGTAATAGCACCTTTGCGATATTTTTTCTCCTCCATATCACACTCTAATTTTAACACGTATTTGTCAATCAACCTAAGTTGATCCCGTTTTTTAACGTTGTTCCACTGTTTTATTGACTCTTTAATGGTTGCTTCCATCTTTTCAAACTCATCGTTTTTAGTCCAGAGCATTTGATTAAGTTCATCATGCAGTTGGACGCTGTATGTTTTTGGTATTTTAAACGTTTTATTAAATTTTGATAAGGTAGACGTTCGATCGTCTTTGTCAATAATCATACCACATTTTCCAAAACCAAGAAGTTCCAAATACCTCTAATTTTCCTTATCAGTTTCGCGCTTACTACATTCTAGAAAAAACGGATAAAATCTCATTTTTTATATTAGAGTTTGATACTTTTAACTCAGGTTGATAAAACATACAACTGCATAACTTGAACTCCAAGATCTCCGGCTCCAGAACTTGCTGTTTTATTGAGTCTATAATACTGGTATGCTTTAGTAGTTGAAATATCGAAAAACAAAGGAGCATTAGCAGATCCAAACAATTTAGTTGTAGATGTCAACAGTGGTTCAAATTCTTTTCCATGAAGGCTTCCACTAATAGTCCATCCAGTTAAAATTTTACCATCTATAGCTCTAGCTTTTAACGCCACTCTCCAAATTGTAACGGGTTCAGGACATTTAATTTGAAGCCAACCAGTTTTTGAAGGTGTAGCCCAGCTTCCATTAGACCCATCATCGTTAAGACTATTAAATGCACCGTATGCTGTAAATTTATCATCAGTCACTGCACTTGCAGTTGTTACAAATCCAGTTCTACTAATATTCTCCTCCCAAATTGGAACATAACCCGAATAAAAAATTTTAGTTAAATTATTAGCATAATATTTAGTAACAGCATCTTGATCATCTATATACTGTTTATTATTAGTAGTTGCTTCATTCACTAAACTAGTGACTTGTGACCAACTGGGTGCTTCATTTCCACTGTACAATGTAGGATAATGAACAGGTAATCCTTTAACCATCCTACCACCCATGTTAAAATCACCAGTCATAGTATCTCCAGACTTTGAAACTGTTCGATTATGAACATAATTTTGTGTTGCAGCGTCTTGAGCATTAGCAGGATCCAATACATTGATTAGATTGTGAGAATCCATATTAATATTTTCAGCAGCTGCATTTTTACCATCTCGTCTTAAGAACATATTAATGGCTTGTGATAATGTGACACCTCCTGAAATCACTCTTTGCGACGATCCGACGTTTGTTTTACCAAATATGTTTACAGACATTTTTATATACACATTTTTTTAATATAATGAGTTTATTACATGTTGTAAGCTTACGCTCTCACATTGTTTAAGAATGTAAAGACACAGGTGTCCGCAAAACACCTCGCCATCCGTCTGTACTCTTTCGCTATTATAATACACAGGATTCCTTATATAGCTGACGAGTTCAACTGGCGGTGCTAACCCATAACTGTCAAAGTACAGTTTTTCATGACCGTTTTTGATCCATGCAGTCCAGTGTGTACCATTTCCTCGCGAGTCGCATAAATTTAGAATTCCACATTCTACCTTTTTAGGGCTTTTCGGAAGTTCATCGCGAACATAGACACCCCTAAAGTTTTTAATTTTTAACTTTTTAGCAGCATCTATCAACTGAAAATTGGATAGAGGTTCGTTTTGTAAGACAACTCCTTCAACATTAATATACTTTTCGGTATTAAAACTCATTTTATATAGTGCTATCAATGTTTTGTTTTCATTTGATCGTTTAGATACGTTACAAGTTCAAGTGGTGGCTCTAAACTATAAGTGTCAAAGTATATTTTTTCATGACCGTTTTTGATCCATGCCGTCCAGTGTGTCCCCGGCATATTGGGATGACGTGGATAGTTGTCACGCACATACCTTACTCTAACGTTTGAGCTTTTTAGTTGCTTTGCGACGTCAATAAGTTGTGATGTGCTTGAGAACGTGCTGTAAATGAGAATGATGGGTACAACACGCCCACCCACGCTCTTAAACTTCTTCATTATCTTCTGATTGTCTGTGAGATTATTGCTCATTTTGTTTTTTTCTTAGGAGTTTATTTCCATAAGCCAGTGTGTGAATACCGTCTTTTTGTATATTACGTTTATCATCATTTGCGCTTAGAGCTACTTTGTTAACCGTAACAGTATACATTTCATGCGCGTATGATCTGATAACGTTCATTGACCTAAGCACTTCTTGGCGGGAAAACAGCGTGTTCTTATAGTCGTTGTGTGTAATGGTGTTTTCGACAACGCTCTTTTTACCCCCTTACACTTTTTGTTTTCCTTCCTTTCATACATTTTACACGAATACAGTTTAGCTCGGAGTCCTACAAATTCCTCTATTTGTTTTCCAGCTGCCTCATCTTTGAACATGCCGAGAACCTTTTTGTTTACACCAGTTTTAATTCCGGAGGGGTGATCTTTCAGATACTCACTCGTATCAAACAGTCTTTCAACATCGTTTGAAATGTCTGCACAAAAATCTTCAGTTTTAATGTCGTAGACAAGACTGTCTTTGTCCGTAAACAATAGCTTCGCCCTATTTCCATATTTAGCTTTGATGTAGTAATAGTGAAACTCGTACATTATTGTCTTGCTTAAGTCTAGAATAGACATTCCAAGATAAATGGGTTTGTTATAACATAATTTGGTTCTTTTCATATGTATAGCTATTAAATTCTCATCAAATATAGTACAGCGTTTATAACTAACCTTTGCAGCGAGCTTTTCCGCTTGTGTATGATTATTAACCAATCGGATATCAACACGATTCTCGATGTTCTCCATTGTTTTTCCAAACACACTGTTGTTCATCAACGTGAAGAAGTCTTTTTCAAAGTTGTTAGTTGCAGCTGTTCGCAATTCAGTGTTCAAGTCGATATATGTTTTTAACCAAGGGCTTTCATCAAACTTAATTCCTCTATGAATGTGGGTAACTCTGAGCCCTAGCTT
Organism: Dreissena polymorpha; assembly: GCF_020536995.1. NCBI lineage: Eukaryota > Metazoa > Mollusca > Bivalvia > Myida > Dreissenidae > Dreissena > Dreissena polymorpha. The sequence continues at coordinate 15,252,000 of NC_068364.1, read as the reverse complement.
TTCGTACTGCTGCAAGTTTTCATAATGTACTACATACTTGGTTTTGTTGTTCAAGTTTGGAATAAGCTTTTTAACTTTTGATCCCTCAGGTATAACGTTTTCAGGGGCTAGTGGATAGTCATTATGAAAATCATGTAATTCATCAGAATATTCCAAGTCAACTTCTAAAAAACACCCCTGTCCTTCTGTGCATGAAATGTTTTTCCAATCGTTAAGCTCATTTTCATTCATCCACTTAAACCCCCCTGTTGGAAGTGGCTTACTCATCGCGCACCCGTAGAGATTGTTAGCATCCAGATAAATGATAAACGATGAGTCTTTGCTTTTATCATAATCATTACCCATATACTTATTGTTTCCAATACCAAGACGCGTTGAAATTGTACTAACCCCACCTCGAATACCTTGCCTTAACATCAGCAACACGTCATAATCGTTTATAAGCTCAAGTTTTACCTTTGTCAACTTAAGACACGCATCCATAGATAGTCCTGGCGCTGTATAATACCATGCTGGATCTAGTTTATAATATGTATTGCTAGCATTTCTGAAGTTTTCGAAAACGTCGGCTAGCAGCAAGACATCACTCTTTATGTAGAGTTCAAGGTAGTCTCTTATTGTTTTACAACCAAAAGCCTTCCATACTTTGTTTGCAAATTCATAATCATCATTACTGATAGCTTTACCCGTGAGCATTGAGTAGAATGCTTCCTTTTGGGGTAGTGATGTTTCTTCGAGTTTTTCAACAGAACTCACATAAACATATGGACAGATTCCCTTTTGTTTCAAGAGTGTAAACTCATCACCGCTATAGACCTCAGCCAATTCACGAAACTGATCATCGGTAAGATTTCCAGATAAAGCATCCAAACTCGATTGCATAAACCTATAGCTATCGATAAACCTTATTTCATGATAAATAGGTGTTTCCTTTCCTTTTTTGTTTGTATACGTGTAAACAACAATCTTCTTACAGAACGAAATATACTTCTCCTCGTTATTTGGAATGCAGCTAATTTGTCCTCCATTACTTAACTTTTTAATAAATAGATGACTGTCATATCCAGAAAGATTGTGTAGTAATACAGGAATACATTTAGGAATTTTATACCCTAAATTACACTTTGAATGTGCTGCTCCTCTAAACTTTCCAGTCAAGTGACAATGATCGCGAACCTTTGTATAGCTATCATTGTTGCCTTCTAATCGGAACTCGTCTTCAGCCCCTTCACATATATGACATGTGGTTGCAGCATCGTATTCAGTTTTATCATCTTTCGTGAATATCATTTCCTCGGAAAATTTGAACTTATTGTAAATATCCTTAGTGGTTTGTTCAACAGAGTTAACAAATAATTTCGCGACATCATCTGTTTGATTCTTAGCTGAATACACTACAGGCCTTTGACTATACAATGAGCCATCAGAGCATACTACGTGATACCAAAACGCGCTTGGCGTATGCTTCTGAAACTTGTGTGTAAACGGCGTCGCTGGATTTGGTTTACAATAACTTATAGGCTCGATAAACGATTCGAAGTCTGCATATATCACAAAAGGAACCCTCATTGATCTACAGTAATGCTTAAAATACTCTGCGGTTCCCTCTGCTGGCATTACTATTTTTTGTGTTCTGTGTAATGAACAATATTCTTTGTGTCTTTGAAGAACCTCAACTGTTCGATGTCCTGTTAAGCACCTTTTACAATAATACATTTTATTGTGACTGGTTTTAGTTCGTCCCGATGCTAATTTGTTAAAGTTTCTTATCCAACAATAATGCTTTGTTTTTCCATCTGAAATCAACAACAAATCAATCACCTTTTCACTTTCGTTTTTACTGCTAATTAGTGGGTAAATATCATTTTCTTTAGAATCATAACCGAATATATTGATGCTCAAGCTGTTGTTTCTTTCAAATTTACTTATAACATTTTCATTCACTGCAACTGGAAACTCAATACCATCCCAATGAAGCAACTTTGCTTGTTCTTTTAATTGTTCGGTTATTCTTTCGGAATTTTTAAAAACTGGATTTAATGCTCTCGTGACGCACCACTTGAAACATTCGTCATCTTCATTCTTCATGTTAATAATTGCCTTTTTAGCAGCCAACTTACCCGGCAATGGAATGTATGATTTATCTTTTAATGGTTTATACGTTACGGTGTTAATTTCCAGTCTAATGACGGACTTTAGTCTCCAATTGCTTCCCTTCATTTGAAACATGGAAATGGATTCCAAAATCTTGTCTGATGCTTTATTGTACAATTCGTTTACATCAGTTCCCTCCAATACTAATTCAGTTTTTGATATAAACGGAACATCGTCTTTAATTACTTCTCCACTTTTTTATATCTACTCGCTCCATTTCACACACGAGCACTAGATTCATTTTTATTTGACGAGTGTTGCTTAGGAAATTTACAATTTCTGACTTGCACCACTTTAAGAATGTCATTGCATCAGTTCCTTCAACTCCATCAACAACGTATTGCCTCGCAAAACCTCTTATTGAGGAATTGTTTTCTATAATTCGCAACTTGATTTGTAATATGTATTATAAATAATTCGACTTGCGATTTAAGAGCGTCCACCTTTTTGTTTATCGCTTTCTTAACAGGCTTTGGCGTATGATTAAGAATCCAATCAAAGCTACTTTGTATTGCTCTTTTTATCATACTAGGCTTTTTAGCCTTAACAGGCTTTGTAGCCTTAACAGGCTGTAAAACAGGTACTTCAATAAATGGAACAGGATCGTCGAGAAGTGTGTTGCTAACAGCCGGCACTGCATTGCCGCTTAGCAACGTAATCAGCTCATGCTTTCTAAGCCGCGAATATCTGCGCAGACCTTGATCTTTTGCGGCTTTTTTTCAACTCTTTCACAGTTTTGGTATTCATTTTATATATAGGAAAGAATTACTTAAGTCAATTCAATTTTTTATAAGCATATGTTTTGCTTATAAAAACGTTACCTCATACCTCATTCCATTTATCACTTGTCCGTTGTCTTTCTTTTTTATATTACAACCAAGCGCTTTTATTGCTTGGTATTTTGAATTATAGGTTGTTTCCTCTCCAGTTTCAACATTCGTTAATTTAACAATTACTCTTGGCGAAAACTGTCTAGGTCTACCTCGCGGTCTTTTTTCATCGGCATTAGGTTCTGGAATAACAATATCCTTTCGATTCCAATCTAATCCGTTCTCCTTTGCAATCAACATTAACTCCATTATATTCTGATTAGTCGTTGCAGTAATGTTGATATCCTTTAACATGTTAATTAGCGTTTTCTTCGTGTATCTCATTTTTTATATAAAAAATAAATTACTTAAGTCAATTCAATTTTTCTATTTCATCACTATATACATTTTAGATCCGTCAGAGGTAAATTTTATCATTTGGTCGGAAATAACAACTGCGTACGCTTCTGTTCCCGCTGGCACATTCTGGTGGAATGTTGCTTGGAATTGCATCTCTACCGATGCATATTTTAACCGCTCACTTTGTTTGCTGACATCAAACACCATAATAGGAAACAGGTCTTTGAAATCCGTCGGTGTAATGTTACTCTGTGTAACCAGCGGATCCATTCCATAAAACTTTTCGCTAAATCTAGCCGCTTTATAGTAAGCTCGTGAGAACTTTTGGTTTGGAAAAGATAAGTTGTAATCAGCCTCAGGGTATCGTTGATTGTTAACAGGCACGTACATGTTATGAAGATCGCAATGATCGAATATCGATGTATTTCTTGTTTGATTATTTCTGCGATTAGTTTGAAATCCTACCAAAATGTATCGCGGTTTTTCGGTTGGTGTTCTAACACTTAGTCTCCAGTTGAACGACGTAGACTGTGGCACTGTAATACTTTCGCAATGTCTAGACCTAAAAGGGACGGGTACTGTTACCTTTGATTCAATTGATTTGTAGAGTTGAAATTTTTCCCTATCTGCAGGTAAAATATGAGGCATAAACCATGACATTTTATCAAGGCTTACTTTACCCTCATCTTCGTCATTTGCTTTAAAGATGGCATCGTTGTCAGTTTTTCTAACAAGTGCGAGCGTATGTTTAAATCCATACACACTCTTGTCATAGTCATCGAAAAAGCCGAAAATGTGTTTCAGCGGAACAACGAACGAGAATGTTCCCTTGTGGTTAGGCTTCTGAATAAGGTATGCCTGCCTGATTTTAAAGCCTTCGTTGTCTGCAGCTGTTGCCGCCGTATCTTTAAACCAAAGCTGATTGAGTCCTTGCGCTTTTGAAAACCCATACGGATACTTGAGCATTCCAATCATGGTTGTAGCCTGTCCAGGATGATTCAACGATTCTACTTGTTGATCGGATAGCTTATATGTAATATTGGAAAACAAATGCATAAGCCCATTGTTTGTTAACGTTACTACATCATCGTCTGCGTATGCAGCACCAGCATTTTAGTTAGTCTACATTCAATGAGTAGGTACGATTCCACAGGATGAACAAATACCTCATACAACCCGATATCGATAGTTATGGTTCCCGATGAATTTAAATTCGTACCATTGACAGGCTCATACGCCTTAAACTCATATTTTTCAATGGATTCGTCAATAGATGCAGCTTCCGTAAAATTTAATATTTCGCTCGACATTGTTGCTATTTTAATTATAAAAGAAAAAAAGCCAGACGAAGACCGGATCCTGTGTTTAACCTTTTTACAAGATCTTGAATTGATATTGCGTTTGCCCTTGCAGTACCTCTCTTCACCCCAACGCCGAAACCCTCGATCAAGTTGTTAATGTTTGTATCTTTATTAGAACCCTTATTTATGAGAGACGCTAACGCGTCCCTCGATTCTTGCGTTATTTCGAGATTTTTTGGTGCATTATATCCGTCAATCAAAGCTTTAGCTTTGGCTATAGCTACATCTTTTCCAACATCAATAGCTTTTAAACCAACTTCTTTTACAACCGATTTTCCGGCTTCGATAGCCGTTTTACCTATTTCTGTTTTCGATGCGCTACTCACTTTTGATGCCACCGTTTTTGCGACATCTGCAGCAGTTTTCGCAGCCGTTGATCCTACCATTCGCTTAAAAAAAATTGAGACGGTATCAAACATTCCAGAACCGCCGATGACTTGCTTTTTTATATACCTTCGTTTAACAATCATTTTTTAAATACGTAACATGAATTTTTTATAATATTCTTTGTCTATTACCGCTTGTCTCAACAGTTCATCGGCTATGTCTATGATTTCATTTTTTACTCCAGTATTACCTGCAATATAACTATTAACTCGTTATGTAAGCATTTCAACGAGTCTGTTTGGATAAGAAGGCATTAACGCTATTCCTTCTCCTTTTTTCTTGAATAATGAAGTTGTTTTTCGTGCCTTTTTAGGTTTTAAATATGCTTCATAGATTGGTTAAATATTTTTTCTGTACTTTTCTCCAGAACTTGATTTAACCTTTCCCGTGTCAGGATTCACAATAGCATTGGTGTTTAGTAAAAATTTTTTGTAGGAGTTAATGTCTTGTAAAGTATATTTATCGGAATCAGGATATCTCGATGTTATTAGCTCCCAAAGTCCTAGGGTTCCATTATATTTTGTTTCTCCAACAATAATATCATCTCCAGATAGTTTAACCTCTGAATTTCCAATATAAAAAGCGCCACCTTTATCATACAGTCCAAATGTTTTATCGGTTAATTGTTTGCCTGCCATCGATCTCAAGTATTCAGTTGCTATTGAACCTAGTTCTATTAATGTTTCTTTCGGTCTTTTATCCTCTTCTGCTTGTATGCTTGGGTATTTAGGGAAAGTAATGGCACTAGGTGTTGACGCTGCTAATGCTGCTGGCAGTGCTTGTATCGCACTTGACGTTGCTTCTTTTAACTCTCTTTGCGAATCGGTGATAAGTTCGTAAAGTTTTGTTAGTTCTCTGTGTTGATCAATGTCCCCTAGCTTTTCAGATAAAGAGTCTTGACGAATTTTATTTTTTAACATAAGATACTCATGCACCATGGAGTTCCTTTTTTCCGGATCTGTTATCTTTAAAAACGACATTTTTAAATAGAAATAATAATGTTTTTAGACGTGTTTTGAGACGTGTTTTGAGACGTAATTTTTGACGTGATTTTTGACGTGATTTTAGACGTAATTTTTGACGTGATTTTCAACGTAATTTTTGACGTGATTTTAGACGTTATACGTTGATTGAGAGGTATTCGTCTGTTTTTCTCTCGATTTACTAAACATGTTTTGAAACGATAAAATGGCATCTTCACGTCCTTTTGCAATAAAAGACTGTTTTGTTTCCTCGTCTATACCTACTCGTATTTAAGATCTTATTTCCTCTTTCATTTGATTGAATTTATCTAGCTCACTTAGAATCAGTGAGTATTCTTCATCAGAAATTTGATCGTCTGCTAACGCCTTTGATATAAGATCACTTATTGTATTCAACTTTGCATCTGCGAGTGTTTAAATTTTTTCGTGTTTTTCAGCTTTCATTGATAGCTTTTTATTAGTTTGACCTCCAACGATAGACAATAGTCCTAAACCTAAGGCAGCACCTTCCATTGCTATTGCAACTGGCGCTGCAATGATTGTACTCAATACTCCTATCCCCGTTGCACCTAACACCATTGAAGAAACAACAAGAGCGTTGTCTACTCCTGCTAAAATTCTAACTCCTCTGTGATACTTTTTAGACAAGTTTGCACGCTTGTCTCTTTCTGCGGCAATTTCTTTCTGAATTTCGTTAATCTTTTGAAGTCTGTATGACTGAGCACTTCCTTCGACTCTAATCAGTTCGGGAGCCGACGGAACGACAACTGGTGGTAGAGATGGATATAGTTTAGCGTCACTAGCATACGTATCGTATGCGTTACATTTAGAATCTTTGTATTCCATTTTTATATTAAAAAAAAAAATTTTCAAAACGACTGATGTGTAACAAAACATAAAGATTCACCTTCATCAATATTTACTGCAACTTCTGAGTTGTTTTGAATTGTAACAATTATGTCGTTAAAAGATTCCGCAATAGTTCCATCTTGTAAACTACATCTCTTATCTTTTAAACTTTGTCTGAGCGATACCGAACAAACGCCGTCTCTTAGTTGTACACCTATTCCTAATGCAAAAGTTAGTTCTGCTTTCGGTTGAATAGTCAGCGATTGTTGCGCAAAAACGATCCGCTTACCATTCAGTGGTTCTGCAGGATGTGCAAGATTCTCGTGTGGCAACCATTTACCTGACGCTGGTGGTGATCGTTTAGACTTGTGGATAAACTTGTGAATTGGCATCGTATATCTTTGCATTTTTATATATGTAAATATTTTTTATATAAGCATCCCTAATATTGGAATACTGCTAAATGGTGAATTCGGTCCTAGTAGCAATCCTGCTCCCGTTCTCATGTACATTCCTTTTCCTGATTTAAGATAAAGCCCCTCTCCTAACGAACTACCTTTCTTCCACGGAGCTAAATACAATCCTTTACCTGCTTGTGTTACTTTGCAACCTCTTCCATTTTTCTTTAAATACATAACACCTGGTCCACTAATTTTGTTAACAACTTTACTACCGGCTGCGGATCCTACGCCGGTTAGTAAGCCGGTTGCAAGTCCTGGTAAAACGCTTGACATCAGAAATTTACCCGCGGTTGCCAACTTCGGCAAAATAGCTCCAATCATTCCCCCTTCAACTTTTGCGTTGTGTTCTATTTGTGTTTTTGACATTTTCATCGTCACTCCTTTTCCACTTTGGTACGCTTTTGTTATTTTGTTGATCTGTGCTTGAGTGAGGGCTAACACATCTTCTCCGGATATATCCTTATGTGATAAACGGATAGCCACTGCCTCTCCTGCTTGAATAGCTTTTTTAATTTTTTCCCTCTGACCTTCGCTTATATTTACTTTTACATTCTCGTAACGACTCATTTTATATAGGACTTAATTTATTTTTACTTTTCTCTTATATGAAATCTTATCGAAAGATCTTCACCACGCAAATTTACAAGTTTCCCGTTTTGATCAGTGAGTTTTGTCTCAATTGACGAAGTTGTCGATAAATTAACAGGTAAATAAACCAAATTAACTGGTGTTTCCATAATTTTAAACCCGGGTCCGACTGATGGAAAAAAACTATAGATAACGTTGTCAGTCGAATTGTTAACATATGATGAGTTAATTATATCACAAGTTACTCTCATGCTACTAATACTTAATATATTTACAATATTTTCTGACTCGTGATATCCTGATGCGTATACTTCTGCATTAAACCCCAATACCGTTCTGATAGAGTTTGCAGGTCTCAGGTCTATTTTATAATTTGGTGCTATTTTTACTACTGTTTTAAGTGTGCTGTCGTTTGACTCTAGCGTTACTGCGTACTCGTCCGAGACAGAGTTGTAATGCCCATTTTCCCTGATTATTCGTTGGACGTAATCGTTAATATCATCAACTTCGTATGAACCTTCGGGAATATTTATATCAACCCAATTTACTCCGTTGCCAGGACTATAGCGAAAATTATTGTTTAAAGAGTCTATATTTGGAAATGAATAGTAGGTCTCCAAATTAACTAAGGCCATTTCGTATTTTTTGTCTACATCTAGTTGAATTGTTGGACATAAAGAAGTACAAATTCGAGAGCTATTACCTTTCGATATAATGTGAAAAGAATTTTTCGGACCTGTATTAATCCTAACTTGTTTTATTTCTTCTAAATAAAATTCAAGAACACTTTCCATTTTTATTAAGAAATTATTTTTTTCAATTAGTGAGGCATGTAAAAGTAGTCAAATCCTGATCTATACTTACCAATATTCTTTTTACTAGTAAGATCTATAACAGCAAATCCATGAGGACGGTCCCAGGCTACTTTACAAAAATGTCTAAATTCTTCTTTTGACATATCTGTTGAAACGTGATCGTTGTAGATGTGATTAATATTTTTCATGTCCTGTGGGAACAAACACATAAAGTTTGCATTTTCACGTATTGTTTGTCTTGGAAGTTTAAAGTAGTTTTGTGCGAGATAAAAGCAGTCTACATTGCTGTGGCGTCCTCTTATGTAATAAGTTTCACATTTGTTTTTATTTTCCAACTGAAGGTCGTCAAAAATCATTAAATTCTTTTTAGAGCTACTCAAGTCTCTAGGATCAGGTACATCATCAGACGTTTCAAAAAAGTTGCATTCAATATCAGCTGGCTTATCTAAACGTTTAGCCATTTCTTCAACTAAAAGAGCTGGTGGAACGTCATTCTCTATTATATAGTCTTGTTCGGCAAACAATGTCAGAATCTCTTCTTTAGGCAGCTTTTCTTCAAACGCTTTCTTAATAATTCTGTACTCCGGCTGAAATAGGGACTTGCCAAAAACTTGCAAGTTGTTGTAGTCTAACCATCCTGGTCGTAGTAAAAGGTTTAACAATAGTATAGTTTTTCCGCATCCGCTTTTACCAATAATAAGACCTCGTATTGATCTCGGTAAAACTCTACTGTTGCATCTTTTTGAAATATCATCATTCCACGAAAGATCTGTAACTTCCATTTTAAATATAAATTATATTTTCATTTAAAAATGTATTGCGTAAAGTGCAAAAGCAAAACTGAAACAGTTGATGTGCAAAATGTTGTAAGTAAAAACAATAAACCTATGCTTCGCGGAAAGTGCGTCGTTTGCGGTTGTGTTAAAACACAGTTTGTAAAAATGCATACTTAAACTGGAGGAGACTTGGTTTCGTCGTTAAATTCGGTAACTAGTAAAGTAAAGCTTCCGTGGGCTAAATTTCCCGGTGAAATGCATATTCCAGGAATGAACTTTGCAGGACCTGGAACTGATTTAAACAAACGATTAACTTCAACTGGTGCTTATAAAGACTGGAGTAAACCAGTTGATCGAGTTGATAATGCTGCCCACCATCATGATTTAGCTTACCAACACTTTCCAGATACAGCAAGTAGAAACGCAGCTGATAAAATTATGCTTGAACAAATGGATGCTATTAAAGACCCAACAATCCATGAAAGAATTGAGCATAGTATAATAAAGCCAATAATATCTACCAAGGCAAAGTTTGGGTTAGGTTATAAGGGGAAAAAAAAGTCGTGGCTAAAGAACTAAAATGGACTGATCAGCTCGCAGACGAACTGCATAGACCCGTTGTAAAACGTTTTAGAAAAAGAATAGTCGTTGCCCATGGCATTGATAAAATATGGGCTGCTGATTTAGTAGACATGCAAGCTTTTGCAAAGTTTAATAATGGTGTAAAATACTTGCTAACAGTTATAGATGTATTTTCAAAATATGGATGGATTGTTCCATTAAAGAGTAAAACCGGAGTTGAGGTAGCAGAAGCATTTCACAAAATATTTAAGGAAAGGCAACTCCAAAAGTTGTGGGTCGATAAAGGAAAAGAGTTCTACAATAAAAATGTAATGGCGATGGGAGTCGAGTTGTATTCCACAGAAAACGAAGAGAAAAGTTCCGTGGTAGAGCGGTGGAACAGAACAATGAAGGAAAAGATGTTCAAATATTTTTCAGCCAACTCTACCAGAAATTATATCGATGTCTTATATGAAATGGTAAATGATTATAACAACACAAAGCATTCATCAATCAAACTGACACCTGTTGATGCTAGTGATAAAAAAAACGAAAGCTTAGTTTGGTTCAATTTGTACTCCAAACACCCTCAAAAGTACGGTAAGCCAATATTTGAAGTCGGCGATAAGGTGAGAATCACTAAGAAAAAGGGAATATTTGAAAAAGGATATACGCCTAGATGGACTGAGGAAGTGTTTACAGTGTCACAAGTTCAATATACAGATCCACCAACGTATAAAATCACTGATTATAATGGTCAGGAAATACAGGGTACGTTTTATGAACAAGAACTACAAAAGACGAGTCAAGAAGTATATAGAATTGAAAAAGTTATTCGAAAACGCGGAAACAAGTCGTTAGTCAAGTGGCTCAGTTATCCCGAATCGTTTAATTCATGGGTTGACAATAAAAGCCTAATAGACTTGTAATAGTCATTTTCAAACCCAGTTTGGGTATGAAAATGAACCTTAATCCTTTTTAAAATCTACTAAATCCATAATAGGATGACCATAAACACAACTGTTTTTTACAGGTTTATTCGATTTGGCTATTTTACAATTCATTATTTTTTGTGAAAATTTTAAATCTTGTAAAAATGTATTTAGATGCTCATCTTGTGGTGGTGGATTTTCAATTTGCTGAATACGCCGTTGAATCAACTCTTGTACCGTTGTGTTATCCATTTTATATATAGTAAAAAAATACTTAAGTCAATTCAATTTTGTTTGTAATATAAAACTTCCTAACCCATCGTACCGTGCGACCTATCCTGTCAAGAGCCTCGTGATCTTTATGATATAAAATATATATATTATATATGAAAACAATGTCTGACGTAAATATGAATATTATTTCATTACACAACAAAATTCTTTCCCGCTTTTCACAGGAAGAACAGGAGACAAAGACCACCTTGCAAACCGTGACCGATTTACTTTCCTCTCCGTTATTTACGGAGGAGACAGTGCGTTATTTACATGAAACGAAAGAAGAGCTAGAGCGCTGCGTGCTCATTAAAAACGCGTTCATCGTTAAAACCACGGAACTGGTGCAGGAGTATATGACGATTCTGAACAAAATGCTAAATGCTAACATTGAAGAGAAGAAAAACACGCTGTATCAACAGTACGTGACCATTTCGTCCGAGTTGGTGGAGGATAAGAATTGGAACATTAAGATACAAAAACCTCTCTCGGTGCAAAAGACGGTGTGCGACGTCTGTCAAAATAACGACCCGAGACAATTTGAAATGGACGAGAGCAGTAAAAAGTTTTTTATAATATGCTCAACACAACACGACGTTCTTGAAACAAGCCAGGCGGTGCACAAAGACTACGATCAAGTTAAAATTGTTACGAAGGTCGAGTACTCGCGTATAGTACACTTTCACGAGTGCATAAAGCAGTACCAGGGTAAGCAAAACTGCAAGATTCCACAGGAGGTGTTTGATAAGCTACATCAAAAGTTTCAGACGTTTCGTCTGCTAAACGACTCCGATAACGCACACATTAAGTACTCGAGAATAACCAAGAATACCATTATAATGTTTTTAAAACAGCTTAACTATGCCAACCACTACGAAAATGCAAACTTTATTTATTACGTTTGGGTTGGAAAACGTATAGACGATATTGAGCATTTAGAGGACAAAATAATCGAAGATTTTAAGGAGCTTTCGTTCTTATACGACTCCATTAATGGGAAGGATAAACCAATGGAACTTAAACGTAAGAACTTTATAAATGTTCAGTATATCCTATTTCAAATTCTACGCAACCGAAACCATATGTGTAAATTGGAGGATTTCGTGGTTTTGAAAACCATTGAGAAGAAAAAGTTTTACGACAAGATTTGCTCACATTTATTTAAAATCCTGGGTTGGAGTTTTACACCAACATTTTGATTCTTATGGGTGTCGTCAAAAACAACATGTAATTTGGAAAAGGTTAAATATTACAAAATAGGATATACAAAACAAACCATGAATACTTATTTACAAAAAGGTCTTTTAGAGTTACAGAATAACAAGTACAGCAAGACTATCTTTGATTTGGTTAATTCCGTTCCGGTATGCAAAACGGTATTTGTACTTTTTGCGAATGAGATGCTACCAGATCTTAACTAGGGGAGAATCTTAACTCTGTATACCTTTCAACAGCAGATGGTTAAAAAATCCAACAACGACCCTGAGTTTTCAGAGTTTACGGAGATATGGCTTAAACAGAATGTTACCCCTTGGGTTGAAGCTAATGGAGGGTGGGAGGGTTTAAACACGTTTCTTCAAGGTCGAAAGTCAATAGGCGAATATATTAGGGAAAGCTTGACCTTTCTGTGGAACTGGAATAAATAATATCTTTTTTAACAGTACCACGGCATTCTTACTCGGAATGATCAAACCAAACGACATTGTTTACCAAGACTTGGAAATTAAACATATAAAAGGAGAATATTTTGCATAGGCCTAAACGGTCGAAAGTCCTCCAGCCGCCCCGTCACGATAATAAGAAAATGGAATTTTCATGTATTTCGCGATTCATGATTCAGGTGTGGCTTTAATTTGGTTGAATTTTTTTATTAAAATTCAACCATAACTTGGTTAAGCAATCATAAATGACCATAATTACATAAACGTGGTTAAAATAAAATTCAACCACAAAATGGTTAAAACCAAATTCAACCACAAGATGGTTAAAATCTAATTCAACCACGAGATGGTTAAAACCTAATTCAACCACAAGGTGGTTAAAACCTAATTCAACCACGAGATGGTTAAAACCTAATTCAACCACGAGATGGTTTAAACCTTATTCAACCACGAGATGGTTAAAAATAAAATTCAACCACGAGATGGTTAAAACTAAATTGAACCACGAGATGGTTAAAACCTAATTCAACCACGCGATGGTTAAAACCTAATTCAACCACGAGATGGTTAAAACCAAATTCAACCACAAGATGGTTAAAATAAAATTCAACCATATTCATGGTTAAAACCTAATTCAACCACAAGATGGTTAAAAATAAAATTCAACCACGAGATGGTCAAAACCAAATTCAACCACAAGATGGTTAAAATACAATTCAACCATATTCATTGTTAAAACCTAATTCAACCACAAGATGGTTAAAAATAAAATTCAACCATATTCATGGTTAAAAATCGAGATGAGTCAGAATCCTAATTTTACCACTACTATTATGAAATGCATCGGAAATGTGTTAGAGTGGCAGGCTATGTAACACATGTGTGTTTTCTTACATGTTTTCTTCTGCCATTTAGTTATATCTGTATTCAAATTTTGATAAAAATTTGACGTTCTTGTGAACAAAAACATATTCGTTATTTATTATTCTACCTTTATATTTGTCAGATGTTAATTTGATGTGAATGTTGAAACAGCAGCGTTTAACAAACACGCAAGTAACCCGCTGCTACTGACTGCTGTGAAGGTTACTTTTGCAGTTAACCGATATAAACACACATCTTTCGATAAAATCGTCTCTGGCAGGTATTGAGTGCATGCTCGTTAATAGCAAAATATAAGTCGTCTGATGTTTCTTGAAATTAGCTCAAATTGCAACGATTGTATTCAACATTCGGAAGATAAAGTTTGTCCTTTCAAACTAACGTAAGTAATGACAAAGAGAGCATTTACATTGTCAAATGTCTTATCTCCTCGTACAAACGAAATTTAATATTGATATGTGTTTTAGTGCGCTCCTCAATTAAATAAGATGGAACAATCAAATTCAATTATTTGTGGACAAGTGTGGATTTTTGATGTCGGTTTTCAAAGTAAAAATGCACAAATCGTTTAGCAGTTGCCGTCAGTATGTTATACACATAAACACTATTCAGCTTACTTTCCACGTTCACTTTTATGATATTCGAATTGTTTCACTTAATTTGAGATGCTCTATAATTTATCACTCTTTGCTCAATAAATATACACTGTTCATACATCTTTAATAATGATCTTTTAAATATAAAACACACTAGATGAAATAACAACGTAGCTTTTTAATACAGCTCTAAGATTCTTGCCAATATGGATTCAATTATGAAATGTGCAATGGTGATAATAATGTTTTCTTTCCCTTATCATCGTTTTGATCATTGGATTTATAAATGCGCCATAAGGTTACTTTGGTAGCTTAATACGAACATGAATTCCCACATTGTTCAAATAATAGCATTTTGGACATGGCTTGGGGACTTTATTGTTCATCCAACTGTATGGGCCAATTTGCCAATTTTTATATATGTTCTTTTCCACGATTGCTTTCTTATTTAGCAATAAATGTCGGTTGGCGCATTGCTCCAGCCCTTTTCCATCCGCTCGTTTGTTGTAGTGTTCTTCTGTCCTACAAATGAACTAGTAAATGTTGAGAGCTTCGTTTAAGGTAGAAAATCATAAACAATAACAGTCCATTGCAATACATATTGATGTCACAGCTACAACTCGCATAATTATAATACATTAACAGTATATTTTTAATTTATAAACAATGTTTTTACTATTTAAAGTCTATATATTTTGGATTATCTATATGCCGCGTTTTCATGTAGCAATACGGCACTATTTTGATCGTGCACATTTAACATACCACCTTTGTAACATGCCGATTGATTCCAACGCTATCTTAATATGATAATTATTGCATCAAGTTCTGGCTAAATTCCAATTTTATCATCCATCTCCTTATGTCATTACTTGATCGACTTACCAATACAAAACGAGATAGCATTATATAAAACAATACTTGTTTTGGGTGTATTACCATTTTTATTTTATGAGAAATATGAATATGATATATGCCTGCAATATTAAATATATAATTTTTTATGTAAAATGTATTCTAAATGTTATAGAAAATCTACTCTACATAGAGGCATCATTTGCATATTTCAAGCATACTTCTTTTGTCAAATATCGCCTTATACTAGCCTGTGCTGGCAAACGAGGCTTTTCCGTATTTGAAGGCTCTGCGTTTTTTGTATGCCCTGCTTTAGAACATAATTTCTATGCAAACATCCATTTGCTGAGTAAGAACATACTTTTTGCTCACAACTTTAATGGACGTTTAACCCCGAAACTCGTCCATGTACATACTATTCTACTTGTAGAACGCAATGGGTGACTACGAGTACATTCCGATGGAACATACAAATGGAACAGGTAATATTGATTGCTTGTTTGCTTCCGCAACTGCAGGCTACTTCAAAAAAAATTTTCCTAAGAAGATAATTTCCTTAAACAAAAAATACCATAAAGGCGGAATTTGTCGTCTCTTCTAAGCCTGTGCACAGGCTAATCTGGGACGACACTTAACGTACATGCATTAAACCCCTTTTTCACATTGCAAGGCTTATAAGAATGTAATACTTGCTTAATAAGTTTACATCTTACCTCAAAAGGTTACTTTTGTGTTGCTCCGCATGCCGTTGGGTTTTTTAATGGTAATACAACGGATTTATTGTATTTGTAATAAATTTGAATTGTGACGCTGCGGGGTTTATGTGTATGTATCGTCAAATGTTTTGTGAATTTATATTGGCCAGTGTGCGATATTTTTCGGTTTAAATTACTTGACATTTGCATTGACCGTCCTATTGTGGTATCGCTTATTAAATGAATGGGTATATATATATATATTTTTTGTCAAGTTATTTACATTCGTTTAGTAAGACACTGTTTGGCAATTTGTTATTAAAGTGACCTTTTCACAGATGTTGGCATGTATTGACGTTTGTCATTAAATACTTTATATTGATAAATGTAAATATTTGATCTAAAAAGCTCCAGTAAAAAAACAAGAACAAAATTAAAGAAAGAAAAAAATAACCCTCAACTGGTCTCGAACCACTGTCCCCTGGAGTAAAAGTCTATCGCTTAGACCACTCGGCCATCCGTGCTCATACAATAAGTGATGTATTTTATACTTTATATAAGCAATCCTCGTAGTATCAAAAAAATATAACGACAACAGCAGAACTCTCGAAATTATTCAATGGTTTCGCGTTGCAACACTTTTTAATTTTCAGGTTTTAAAATCATCAATAGATGAAAATAATGGATATTTTTTAGCATGGTTAATTTTCAGTATTACTGATTCCTCACAAATACCATAACTTAAACGAAAATTTGCGAATCTGAAACGTTTTTTTTTTTCAATTTTGTGAATTAACCAAAACGTAAAAAGTCCCCTTTAAGGATAATTAACCGACCAGGTGATGTTATATGGATTCTCTCGATTTGATTACGCCGAAACGGATCTTTCATTTGGTGTACCCAAACGTGCTCATG
The DNA here is from genome assembly GCF_020536995.1 of Dreissena polymorpha. Taxonomy (NCBI): domain Eukaryota; kingdom Metazoa; phylum Mollusca; class Bivalvia; order Myida; family Dreissenidae; genus Dreissena; species Dreissena polymorpha. Next base: position 15,235,087 of record NC_068364.1, on the reverse strand, counting down.
GACTATACAATAACTAAGATATAACTTGCATGCAGTAAAGATGTTGCGCGATAACTAGATGTGTTGTATATATTGTACAGTGAAAGAGGAAAGACATACATTAAGTCGTGAAGTAAATTAATTTGGTTCATGTATTTGAACCATCTTTTATTGTTTATAATCCATAGTTATCTAATGTATTTGATGACTATATTCGAATGTATAATCAACCGACTCAATATTATAAAATGTAATTGGGATGTGCTCTGTGAAAAGGGGGTTCAATGCATGTACATTAAGTGACGTCACATATGAGCCTGTGCAGTCCGTGCAGTCCGTGCAGTCCGTACAGGCTAACCAGGGATGACACTTTCCGCCTAAACTGCATTTTTACTAATACAATACTTTCTTTAAACGAAAAAAATCATAAAAGCGGAAACTGTTGTCCCTAATTAGCCTGCGTGGACTGCAATGCTAATCTGGGACGTCACTTTACGCACATGCAATAAACTCCCTTTTCATAGAGCACGGCCCAATTTTAAAACTTAGTTTATTTAATTTTTCAGCAGATTTATCAAGAAGCGTTGACGTAAACCTCCTAACACGCGGACTATGCACAAAGGCGTCCACAGTACACCTCACCCTACTTCCGGGCGATATAAGTGGTAAACATAAAGCCTTTATAGTACATACAGTACATAGCATATATAAGATGAAACAGTACCGGGCGATATAAGTGGTTCTTATATATATTGTACCAAAAGAACATATATAGAACTTTTTGCAACTGTTTAGAATTGAATAGCACAAAGCAATCCATTCTTCTTTAGGAAAAATTATTAACTAAAATTCAAATGTTTCTGTGAATAAAACATTGCTCAAATCAAATTATCCCTACGCATAATATTGCAATTATGTATGTCAATCAAACTTAATATATTTGAGGTAGTTATGGGTGATTTAAATAAGTATTTAGACAACACGACTCGTTTAATGCATCAGTTAATAGCAGAAATAGCGAATGCTTTCTTCTTTCTTCATTTTAATTGATTCTCATACAAACTTCTAATTACATTCTGGCCTTATGGAAATAGGTTAACGACACTGTTGTTTCTGAAATTAATCACAGCGGTCTCTACGTGTCTTTCATATCTTGGCACTATCCGGTGCATGCATGTTCTTTGTGTAATGAAGCGTTTTATGGAACTCACTCTATTTGGAATGAGCATGGGCATTATGTGAGATGTATAGGTTAAACGCAAATGCTCAGATATGTGTGGGATTCCTAAGCATGCACAATCATAATATAAGTCCATGAAAGTACCGTGTACTATTTTTTTTAAATACATTAAAATTTAATCACGCAAATATAGGAAAATATGGTTTATATACGTGTCAAAGTCACTTGTACTTAAATATTACCTGCGTTAGTATTAGATTGCATACATGCGATATTAACGTTATATTTTATTTACACGACATGGCAGGTGAAACTAAAAAGGCAGTGGATCTTTACAATTGCTTTATTTGGGACAGTAGTTATGTGCATTTGATAAATGCTATGTTTTCACCCGATAGCTTTAAGTTTATGCAGCTAAAATGATCTGCGTAAGAAAACCAGTATGATCTGCTTTATGTATTTAAAGTCTGTATAATTTTGTGAACAACTATCTGCTGTCTTTTGAGACAACCATCATTATCTCAAAGCTTTTAAAAATTAGCGTTTCCCAGTATATGCCTATTTATTATTACAAATTTATTTATTTAAGGCAATATTTCCCAATACAAATCTGAAGTGTGACAAATAAGCTCCAATTGTTTTACACATCATTTTAATGTTATAAAACAACGATTTATTTCCAGTATGAATTAGTTAAATTGTGAGTAATTGAAGGTTCGTACAACATTATAATATTTACTGCTTAATACTATGTAGTCAAAGTTAAACCTTGGAGCAGCTTTATGTAAAGAACACCAAACATATAACAAGAAATTCAAAGCATTACCATTGAGTTATGAATTCTTTAGTACGTAGTATCTAAAAGCACGCGCTATTTTGTCGGTAAGTGATGTATGCGGACTGCACAGGCTAATATGGGACGACAGTTAACGACATGCTTTAAACCCCTTTTTTCAGAGCATGGCCCAAATGTATTTAAGTCTCCGTAAACGTATAGAAATTTTTTTCATGCGTCGGATTCGCAAATGTGATTCGTATATTTTTCGAATGCAACAAGTGTTTTAGCATTCATACGTGTGTAACAATCGGCGATCGCAAACAAAACGATGGTAATTTCAGAAATGGTCCACGTCAGAAAATATATTCAATTGGACAGACTTATATATCGACGGCTTTCGAACACTGATGTATTAATTGGACAGGTTTTAGATATGATAACGGGAAAGGCGTCTTATGCTTTCATACGATTTTTACTGCATCGTTCGTTGTAAATCAATAAAGGGCGAGAGCAAAGCTCGAGTCTGGTTAAAGAACGAGTATCGCGTATCTGATCGTGATTTTATAATATATCTTTCTATTCTTTCCCAGATATACGGTTCGTTCTAACAGGACCAAAACGTTGATATTACTTATTAAATTATACCAAATCTTTATATTTAACGTGCTTGTTGAGATGATAACTTATCAGATTGGGTTCGACTCACTGCTGACCTAATATGAAAATAAACAAAGTGTTCGCATGACGCGAATAGGCCACTGAAAAACGCTTAGCGTGTACGACGCAATTCAATTATTATTACAAAATTATAAATGAGTTGTGCTATGAGAAAAGGGGGTTTAATGCATGTGCACAGGCTAATCAGGGACAACGCTTTCACCTTTCCGCTTGCATGATACTTTACGTTTAAAGAAAGCCTCTTCATAGACAAAGTCCAGTTTAGGCGTAAAGTGTGTTCTCTGATTGGCTTTAATCTGGGACGACACTTTACGCACATACATTAAACTCCATTTTCAAAAAGCGCGGCTAAAACCTAACCTGCTTAAACATTTACCATGATTTTCAGACCTGTCTGAAACTCCGAGTCGGCTTCATATCGAGTATCTGTTCCGGAATGACACCTTCCTTATGTCAAATTTCTGGTCAGTTGACATATCAGCGTTTCGAAACTTCAGTCAAATCGTAAGTGGTCTGTGTTATTATGATAGGTGTGAATTAAATGAATATTGATAGTGTTTTTGTTTTTGAATGCGTACCAAGAATATAACGCTATGCAAACTATGTATTGAACTAACTGGTCTTTAAATGTTCATGTTTCGCGCTTTAAATGGTTAAGGTAGTAAACTATTTAACAAATCATTAATTTCAACAGTCGTTTTTTTCTAAATATGTTCAAAGAGGTTATATATTTTTATAATAAATTGTTGCTCATGTTTCTCTTTACAGAACTGCTGGCTTGGGATTCCAGTTTCACAACAAGCGATCATTCATGTAATTTTCAAGGTCACGGGAAAAGACGAGCGTGAACTAACTGTTATCGGAGACAAACTTATGATACCGTCTTCAGGTAACTAATATCTCATGAACATATAAATATAGACGATAGATGAAATATTTCAAACATAATCGTAATTATGTATCTTTGAACATCAGCTTGAACAACATTTACATACAAACCTTTATAATATTTGGAATAATTAAACCAAATGTATCGTCTTAACTTGCGGATGTTTTCGACATACTCAGAGTTAGGACCGTTTAAGCCACTTAACTATTTGCAATAAAACTCAAGCAAAAGTTATGCTATGGTTCTTATTGTTACTGGCATACTAACTAGCAAGTGAACCAACACATTTACGTAATGTGTCAATTGTCATGACGTACCTTAAACAAGCTTTAGGAAGATGATGGCAATACATTAAACGCATGTAAATATTAAGTGAAATTATTATTATATTGTCACGTAATAGACGAGAACACATGTCCGGGACCATGTCAGGATACCGACATAGACTTCAGTACTATCTACACATGTCTGTCAAACTTGACCTTGACACACGCGGCGCATGTTCGCATCCTCCGCGTGACCTTCACCTCACTGAGTGGCAATAGTACTCGTCTGGACATCCATAGACAGGTAATAAGACTGAAATTTCGATTCTGTAAAACATCAAATTTCTCATCCTGTAATTTCTTTGGTCATTCTATAGAACGTTTGTTAAGTCAATGTTGTTTCAGACCGTCACTACATCAACTATTAGGTAAGTAAACGTCAGCACGTTATGCCGCTCTGTACTGGTCCTATTTGTTTTATATCTTTAAAAAAGTATTGAAGGTACTATACATCATCAACATCAGAATTTTGGCTACGCTTTTCTCCTCCCGCTTAACTGTGTGTTTTAATGACTTCATTCAGACAAGTTTAAATATTCCAACACTGTTTTGTAAGTGTATGTGATAAAAATATATTTTTTTAAAGATTTTACAAGACATTGGCATGTGCATAATCTGTAAAGAAGGAGCTCTTTTTAAATGAAGATAATTGTGGTATCAAATTGCGGTGGATATTCGCATGTGGCCTTGTTTGGCAAATAGGTGATATGTAGTAATTCACCAATTTAACATTTCAGAGTGACCAAAATACTACGGTTTACTTAGCGAATATAGACCACGGTACCGGAAGAATGGAGGTACGATTCGTATAGTGTATATCAATGTCTAAGAATAAACATTGGTGTTTAAAAAATAGCGCAGTTTAGGTGGGTGGGATGGGGAGGGTTAGGTCGTGGTGTAAACAGACTTTGTTCCAAATATAAATATACACGCAAACTTTAAAGACAAGTGTACAATTCTATGTAAGAAAAGTGGATTTCTAAGCGCAACACTAATTGGCAAAAACGCAGCGGAATAGAATCACCACCGTATGATACTGTTGCAATTTATATTGTTGTCGTTGTAATGTATATAGCATCACGAGTATTATTATTTCGCAGATAACGTACACGGATTCAGAGTTGTACTGCAGCGTTAGCAATGTAGTCCGACTGTTCTGTGACCCGGCATTGGCGACCACATACCCAGTGACAGGTACGGTTGCACATTGTCTTATCTCATTCAATGACACCTTTTGAGATTTGTGATAGCTGGTTATATCTATACGCGAGCCCCTAATACACAGTTTTATCCGCAAAAAAAATTATTTAATTTTCTAATAAACATGAATTTTGCATAAACACAGTTTTTCTAAATGTGTTGTTTTATAATTGGGCTATATATTTATATGTTATATTACAGAGAAAATGTATTGAGGTTTCTTAAAAAGGTCTCGATATGACGCTACGAGTGACACAAAATTCGCCTCAAAACATATTTTACAAATAACTTAAAATAAGATATTAAAATTACGTTATAATAAGTATTGCTATACGATTACCTACATTTGATATGTATTACAACGACAATGAGCTACATTTGCAAACAATGCTTACTTGATTAACAAGATCTATTATTCAAGTGGGCAAAGAAAACGTGAAGGAACAAAATAGAAATAGCAATACCACAAGATAATCAAACGAAGACATAATACATATGTTACATTAATTATCATCTGCTTAGCGAATTCATAATTTGACATTGAGTTTGATGAATCGAATATTTTGTGAAAAATACACAATGTACAAAATATATTTTAATTACCAATAAAAAACGGAAATATAGCCTCTCAAAGTATAATTGGTTTAAGTTAAATATGAAAATACTCGTTAACTAAAAAAAAAACGGGTTTTTATTTATAACGAGATGCGCGTTTAAACTTGCATTTATACAATGTTATGTTTTAAACATAATTTCATTTAGTTGAGATTGGTTTTATCAATGTATACATGCACTGTATTATACTTGTTATTTCAGACCACGAATACGAGTCGTTTGGAACGTTTGTTATTTTCGGACTTGTGACGATGTCGGTGTTCACGGTCATAATAGTTCTGATAATATTTGGTAATTTATAATCATCATCGTCATCATCGTCATCATCGTCATCATCATCATCATCATCATCATCATCATCATCATCATCAGCATCATCATCATCATCATCATCATCATCATCATCATCATCATCATCATCATCATCATCATCATCATCATCATCATCATCATCTTCATCATCATCATCATCATCATCATCATCATCATCATCATCATCATCATCATCATCATCATATCATCATCGTCATCATCGTCATCATCGTCATCATCATCATCGTCATCATTATCATCATGTTATGTAAATTAAAACATGGCATAGCGTCAAATGAGGCTTATAAAACATATAATTTACATGCCTTAATTATAAACTATCAAGAAAACTCTAACTACCTATACATTTTTTTTCTTGGAATAAAACAATTAGAGCAAACAATTGTTACAAAAATCCCTACCAAGAAAATGGTGTGAAAATAGGTAAAGATAGGCATGCATTTTAGCAGAACACGTTATGATCTCTTTGTCCACTTTTGTTTTTCGCATTTTGTCATGGACAAAGGGATACTTAAAACGTGTATGCATAGTCGTTTTCTATTGTTGTTCTATTTGTCACATTTATCGTGTTAATTTGTGTATTAACGTTCCTTTTCTACGTTATCATTTTGTTTTTTTTGTTTTTTACTTTTTGATACAAATCTTTTCTACATCCATCTCATATTACTATTGAACTACCTCCAATAATTTGCAAACATTTCATGTGTAATTTTAAACATGACATTTTGCACTAGTAAATAATGTTTTTACACAATAAGACGATCTACGTTTTTACGACCACAATACAAAATGATTTCTTTCTATCTCAATATAAAAACGCAATATGCGTTCACACAACAATTGTTTTGCCATAAAAACTATGCACACTATATAAACAATCATCGATGGAATCCTTAATATCAACAGTTAATGTTCGCGGTTTAAGCAATAAAAACAAAAGATTACACATTTTTGAATGGCTTAAAGGTTTAAATCACTCAATATACATGCTACAGGAGACCCACTTATCAAAAGATAATTTTGAAAAATGGAAACAGGATTGGCCCGGGAAATTCGTTTATAGTGGAAATAAAACAAACAGCGAAGGGGTTGGGATTTTTATTCATCCTAAAAGCAATATAGAAATTATCCAAAGCACAGAAATTATAGAGGGTCGATTACTTTCTGCCGATATTAAAATTCAAAATAAAATTATCACATTAATTAACGTTTACGGACCAAATTCTGACGACATAACACTTTTTAATACACTACAAAACTACCTGCTCAAGCATAATGAAAAATCATACATCGTAGGTGGAGACTTTAATACTGTCTTGAACACAAATATAGATAAGAAGAATGGAAGTAATAAAACACACTCAAAATGCAGAAATATTCTTCTAAATATAATATCGACATGCGAACTAACAGATATTTGGAGAACTAAACACCCAGAAAAATTACAATATACCTGGCATTCAAATACAAAACCACCAATACATTGTAGACTTGATTATTTCCTGATATCTGAAAACTTATGTAACTTAATCAATATATGTAGCATAAAACCTGGATATAAAACCGACCATTCTCTAGTATATTTATCAATCAACGAATCTCTTTTAGGAAAAGGCCCAGGTTATTTCAAATTAAATAACTCTATTTTATTAGATATTGAATATCAAGAAAAGATTAAGATAAGTATAAACGATGTGGTAAATGCTAACCCAGACTCAAATCCGAATACAATTTGGGAAATTATAAAAGGTACTGTACGAAATGAAACTATTAAATATACGTCCTACAAAAAGAAACAAACCCAAATAGAAGAAAACACATTGGAAGAGGAGATTCGCCTGATCGAAAAACAAATGGTTTGCAATAATAATAATAATAATAATAATAATAATAATAATAATAATAATATAAATAACAATAACGACGAGCTTTCAGAATTTATCAAACAAAAACAACTGAAACTAGAACAAATTTATGAAACAAAAATAAATGGTTCAATACTTAGAGCTAAAGCTATCAAAATAGAAAACAATGAACATAATACAGCCTATTTTGCAAACCTAGAGAAGAGAAATGCCGAAAGAAAAGCAATTAATACACTTCTCGAAAATGGTAAAACACTTAAAACAAAGGATGAAATCATGGAAGCCGAAGTAAGATACTATAAAAACCTGTTTAAAAATGATTTACCAGAAGAAAAAGATGATAACAACATTTTTTTCAGCACTGAAATTAAAACATTAACCAACGAAAGCAAACAATTGTGTGAAGGAAAACTTAACGAATATGAATGCGGAATCGCACTGTTAGAAATGAGTAACAACAAAAGCCCAGGTTCAGATGGCCTAACAGTCGAGTTTTATAAAATGTTTTGGAACACGCTGAAGCCCTATTTTATAAATTCAATAAATTATTCGTTTGGTAAAGGCGAACTTACTGAGTTGCAAAAACAAAGTATTATCACACTTCTACCTAAAGCAGGAAAAAATTTAGATTATCTCGCAAACTGGAGACCTATAAGTTTATTAAATACAGACTATAAAATTGCTACAAAAACCATCGCGAACCGAATTAAAAAATGCCTACCTGAAATTATATCCTTTGACCAAACCGGATTTATGAAAAATCGATACATTGGAGAAAATGTCCGTTTGATATTTGATGTAATAGAACACTTAAATGTAAAACAAAAACCTGGACTGTTATTTTTTGCAGATTTTGAAAAATCTTTTGATAGCCTTAACCATTCATTTATACTAAAATGTCTTAAGAAATTGAATTTTGGGTCAAGCCTGATTAAATGGGTCGAAGTATTTTACACTAACATAAAAAGTCTAATCATAAACAATGGGCATCTTTCAGATAGTTTTGAAATAAAAAAAGGAGTCAGACAAGGCTGTCCATTATCATCCACATTATTTATTATATGCTTGCAACTATTGTCAAACTACATTGAGCAAAATAGCAAAATTAAAGGAATAAATGTATTGGGAAAAGAAATAAAACAAACCTTCTTCGCCGATGACGCAACTTTTTTCATCAATGGATGCGAGCAATCATTTAGAGCATTGGTGGAAACCCTAAATGAATTCAAAAAGATATCAGGACTAAACCTTAATACCGCGAAATCAACGATATTACGAATTGGATCCTTGAACAAAACCAACATCAAATTCTGCAATGAAAGACCTTTTATTTGGACATCTCAAGAAGCAAAAACTTTAGGAATTACTTTTTGTAACCAAAGTGAGTTGAATTTACAAAATAATCTAATCCCAAAGCTAAATGAGTTTAACACATGTTTAAAACAATGGCAACACAGGAAACTTACCTTAATGGGCAAAATTACTGTCATTAAAACTTTTGCGTTGCCAAAATTAATCTACCCATTTTCAGTTTTACCAAACCCATCGAGCTCAATACTGAATAGTATAACAAACAGTATATTTAACTTTATATGGGACAACAAGCCGGACAAAATTAAAAGAAAAACTTTATATAAAAAGTATGAAAGTGGTGGTTTAAACCTTACAAACATTAATAAATTCTTAACTTCAATAAAAAGTAGCTGGATAAAAAGATATTTAGACTCAGAAAACTGTGGTAAATGGAAACTTTTATGGGACTTGATATTAAATAAATATGGAAACGAACTAATTTTTGAAAGCGAACTTAGTGAAAAAACTATAACAGAAATAAGCGGAGGTAACACTTTTTTCCACGACGTCATTACATCGTGGTCTGCAGCAAATACAATATACAAGTCACGACATTCACAAAAACGCATCAAAAAGGAAATAATATGGAATAACAAGTCAATAACAGCAAACGGAAAAACATTATTTTATCGCGATTGGTATGACAGAGGGATAAAATACGTATATCAACTTTTTGACTTTAGAAATAAAACCATGTATAATTTTGAAAACATTAAATACCTCTACGACATCAATAACAATGATTTTATGAAATTCAATACCCTAATCACATCAATCCCAAAAGAATATAAAACTGAAGAAAGCATTCATGACCTCGATATCAATCAACCAGACGAAACGTTGTCAAAAGCAATAATCAAAACAAAATATCCTAATAAATTCATATACAATATTCAGTTACAAAACGAGGACAATGACATTCTTGAAAACAAATGGAACACGAATTTTACCGATATAGACTCAACCACTTGGAAAAAAATCCATATTGTTCCCCACATTTCAACCATCGACATGTCTTTACGCAGCTTTCAATATAAATTTATCATGCGAATCGTCCCCACAAACACATATCTTTTTAAATGCAAACTAAGCAACAGCACATTATGTGATTTCTGTCAATCACATATCGAAACAATAGACCACTTATTTTGGGAGTGTCAACACATTCAAATAATATGGAAAAAGATGGAAACGTTTCTTGCCAGTCAAAACATATTAATTGAAATAAATAAAACTCATGCTTTCTTTGGATGCACTGAGAAAAAACTACACTCTGATGTTTTTAACTTTATTGTGATACTATTAAAATCTTTTATATTTAAAATGAAATACAAAAAATGCATACCAACCTTTCCTCACTTTATTGAATACCTAAATACGAGAATAAAAATTGAATCTGAGATTGCCCTTGTAAAAATAAATATGAACAACACCAAAAAAAATGGATTCAATTTAGGTGAATCATACATTCTACAAACCACAAATAATGATACCCAGACAAATTTTATGGCAAAACAATTTAATAAAAAAAAATCCTTCTAAAAACAATAACAAATACTTACAACAATTCCATTGAAACAAATCTTGTTGTAAAATATTTTCTTTACTTTTTCTAGATATAAAATCTCTATGTTTAGTAAACATAGTTATTAGTTTTATGTTTTTGCTATAAATCACAAAGCTCTTTATCTAACATTGGCAATGTAAACAATTTTTAAAATATAATCACGCATACGCTAAATATTTGATATGTTATAGTTCAAAATGTACATTATTATCATACACTTTCTTATGTTTTTCCGTATTCTAGTAATTATGGATGTAAACTACAATGTAAAGAAATGTGAAAAATAAATGAAAAAAAAAAAATTATCATCATCATCATCATCATCATCATCATCATCATCATCATCATCATCATCATCATCATCATCATTATCATCATCATCATCATCATCGTCATCGTCATCATCATCGTCGTCGTCGTCATCATTCATCATTCACACTATCGTTAATTAGTATTATTAGTGTTAGTATAATCATCCATCACAATCATCAATAATCATCATCGTCATCAAAAGTTACTGGATTTTACAGCTAGTCTATTACAAAGGACTCTAAACAAGGCGTTTAGTTCGATATAGTTAATGTGTTTGCTGTCTTTTTCTGCCCGCCGAAGGATGTCATATAGTTTTTTAAATGTCCGTCAGTCCGTTCGTCCGTCTGTCTGTCCGTCAGTCAGTATCTCCGTCCGTCCGAAAATTTTAACATTGCAATAACTTTTGCAATATTAAAGATAGCAACTTGATATTTGGCATGCATGTGTATCTCATGGAGCTTTACATTTTGAGTGGTGAAAGGTCAAGGTCATCCTTCAAATATATGGCTTCAAAGAGGCGCAGTAGGGGGCATTGTGTTTCTGACAAACACATCGCTTGTTTAGATATGTTTTATTGACTGCGTGTGAAAACTATCGCATTAATTAGAGTGCAACCCAATAATAATTATATGTGCATATAATACGTATGCCTAATCATTTGTGACATTGCAGTTGTAGAAACTGTGATGTTAAAATGTATGTAAATATGTAGGAACAATTAAAAATAAACCATGCAAATTTGGTAGATTTGATCATTATGAGGCTGATACATTTATTTTATTTCTTCGTAGTTATACAGAAGTTCAACTTATTGAGAAAGTTATGTTGCCACAGCAAAGGTAATATACTTTGATTGAATTGAAATGGTATTTTGATATGTGGAACATGTTTTGATACATTCAAACGATTGCATAATTATTGTTTATGTGCGTCAATCACACTGTAGTGAATTCAGCTTAATGTTTTTTTAGTTTTCTTTCTTGACATGCAAAGTAATACAAATTAAATAACGTCATGGAAATATACAAAAACATAATAGCTCCATCCCTTTCATGATGAAATAATGCTTAATGTACATCATGAAAGCCTGAAGGCATAGCACAATAAATAATGTTGTTATTTCTAGAATAAATATAATGGGCTAAATCTGACTACAGATTGTACTCGAACTGGACACAGGTTTAGCTGGAATGAAATTGAACGTACAAAAAGAAATTAACACGTACGTTAAGTAATAGAATAATATAAATGCAATGCTACTTTCTTTTGTTCATAATGTATTTAAATCGTATACATTACGGTTAATTTATATTTGCACTGATGTAATGATGCAAGTTCTTTGTTGTTTGGCAAGAAAGTCAGATTTAATTTTAATTTATTATATTATTTTTGGTGTGTAATACATAATAATATAGTTGTTCTTAGTGTACCATTAGTAACTAACCAACTACAATATTGATTGTCTATTCCTTATAGACAAGGCCAAGCAAGATCATCATCAGCATAGGACTGCCCTCCTGTTAACAAATACGGGTACGTTTGATACATTACGGTATAAATTAACTAATTAGTTAATCGGTTTGAGGCAGATTTTTATTTAACATAATTATATTGTACACCCATAAGCTTTCACCGCCAGTCTGGTACTCTATAGTGTATCGTTATTTTAAGCACGGGTAATTTTCGTTTCTATTCTTTTTGATAGAATAAAAATATAGTAAGGACACATATAAGTGAGAGGCGATACCACATAGTCAATTATGAATAGAGTTGGCGTGATGTCATGGCAATATATATGTGACCATACTTGCTGTTATAGAAAATGTAAATGAAATATATGACCCATAGTCACAATAATGTTCAACATTATGGCATACTGTGTTGGAAACACACTGCAAGCCAGGATTGTCAAAAACAAATATCGATGAAAACCATTCTGAGTGTAAAGTTATGTCGTGGAATATAGGTACATTTCGTTTAATATTCGCCTATTTTTTAGTTATAGTAATTGACTTTAGCAGTTGCAGCATTTTGCACGTCGGGTATGTTGTCGAACGCTGTAGTCGTAGTTCTTAGTTCATGGAACAACACAGTGCACAATTTGCTTTTAAACTTGAAAATATGCAACATGATTGAAATAAAGAGATGTATTTGCTTAATTGTGCCTACTTTATAATTCACAAAGACACTTCTTTTGATATAAACGATTCTATTCTTAATTATGTTTTCATGATAACCATACACCATACCATGATGGGAAACATATGATATGCCACGATAGACAAAAATAGCATAAACTAAAACCGCGATGAATTTGTGATGAAGTTATCCTCTTTATTTCAGAACATGTTATCAAGAAAAGTGCTTTGCGTAAAATCGGCGAAATCATTGAACTCCAGTCTCTGGCCAACACTGGCAGTCCTGAAATTCAAAGAAAAGTCACGCATACGCGAACACAGAGTACATCACAGATTACGCAAAGCAACGCCTCTTTTCCGCAAGGACTACGATACGATTACGATAGCCCCGCTTGCGGTCGAAAATTACAAAGGAGTGTAACGCAAGCCTTGTTACAAAACATGGACTCAACGAGTACATCTATATTACTGTTACCTCTGCCGTTTGATCAGTTTACAAGGGACATTGTAGAACTTTTAGGAACAGTTTTAACCATGGAGGCTGATATTCCTACGAGGTATTGCTTCGATCGCGATGTTCAGACGGAATACCTCCGTGACTCAAACGCATACATTTCAGACATTTGCTCGGACCAAAAAAGACTTTTGATATTCGTTTGCGTGACAAATCTTGCAAATTTACCCACTTATAAATCAGAGGAGCCTACCGGTCTAATAAACGATTTACTGAGAGCTATCGATGTCCAAAATACAGAACCAGTGTGCAAAATTGTGTTTTTACATTTGACGGATGACGATAAGATATTGCAAAACAAGTATCATGGTTTAGATATACACATTAAACACGAGAACTCATTTGAGAGATTTCTAGCCGTAGTTTTAAAAGAGTGTGGAAAAAGTGTGGATGGAAATAACTTACTGAACAAACTTGTAACTTCCGAGGCGTCAGAGCATTTTGTAGAATACCTTAAAGAGGGACATGCATAAAGATTAAACCTTTGTTTAGATATGAATCGTTAGTCTGTCTCCTGTTATTGCCAATATAATGCACAAAGCGTTACTTTGTTTAGATATGAATCGTTAGTCTGTCTCCTGTAATTGCCAATATAATGCACAAAGCGTTACACAGGTTAAACCGATGATCGGAATTCTTAAAATATTAGGCAAAACACTTACGAGGAGAAGACAGTGGTTACAATTGTTAATGAAGCTTATATTTTTTATTTTTACGTGTTGTTGAAGAAACAGTTAAACAAATAACGTGTCAAACATCAGTTATACATAATTCAAAATAATATCTTTTACATTGCATAAAACGATCTGTATGTTTTGCATTAGGGCAGACACAACCTTTGTTTAATCGTTTTGTTTTAATTCACGGCATATGCACTCACAAGTGATCGGGCGGATTTCATTGAAACAAATGTGTTCCATTAAATGTTGAATTTGTTTTACAAACATTGAAATACCAACAAAATGATATTATAGTCTATACTATAACGATGTCACTTTACATTTGTTAGATTGCTATGAAACATGTGTTCTTTTTTACAAAGCATTACACATATAGCGTACATACAACTCTCCGTCAGTATATGTTTATGCATACCAAGTAATGTTTACAAACAATTATTATCGAATAAGACCTGAAAATTTATATTGAATACGTCTTAAAAGGTTTTTTATAACATGTAAACATAGAGCCGATAATATATAGTTTTATGACAGTAAATATTATCTTCATACATTGAAATATTATTTACAATATATATCTGCATATATTTGTGTTATCAATTTCCGAATGTCAAAACTCATCACACTTGAGTTTAAAACCAATGGAATATTCTGATTAAATCATAGCAGTCTTTTGAAACGTCATTTGATAAAACATAACATTTGTATACTATGTTTGTGATTATGCATGCTCTGTTTCGGGCTTTGTTCTGACGAGTTATGTTTGCTTTATTGCGTGAATGTATTAGACAATTTGCTATATATGCTTTAGTCGTATGTGCACTTTGTGTTCGGTTCTTTTATACATATAATATTTAAGTGGTTAATTATATATTCTGGACAGAAATAGGTATGTCATTCGAGGTAAATATAGTTATTCAATACACAGATAAATAATACATAAAATATTATGTTGAAACTGACATGTATTCTGCATAGTGTAAGTTCTATACGCATGCGCAGTAAAGATGGTCGCAAATTTTGAAAACTAAAACTAAATAGTTAAAAAAATGGATTTTTATAAATCTAAATAATAGTAGGAAGTATTTTATGGTCGCAAACGGAGTAGTGAGTGTCTGGGATTAATTCACGTTTACAAACGACAGTTCGTGATATCGTGATAGTTTTTTTTACTATCCTTTCTTTGTCTTCTTTGTTTGTTTTGCGCGGAATCTTAACCGCCTGGACAGGCTACCTGTGATTACCTGTGCATACCCGTGCATACCTGTTCTAGCTCTCGGACATTACATGTAACAATACATGGATTTGTTAATACCAATACAATATATACAATAATTACGGTGGTATTGCGGACTTTAAACTGGACATCTCAGCAATGTGCGCGATGTAAAACTATTGATCAGTTGTTCTTTACCAACATTGAATCATGTCGGATAATAACAAGAATGCGAACAAAAATACAAGTAAAAAGAAAGGTGAGAAGCGCACTAAAGATGAAGCATCTCCCGGTTCGACCTCAGACCAGCCTGATAAGCGCCCAACCAGTAACGAAAAGTCCCCGACTACTTCATCGTCGGCGTCGACGTCGATCCCATCTACACCGTCAGCTCCATATACGCCATGTTCGCAACCTCTTCATATGTTTGGGCAATATTATCCGCCGCATTTGCAGTACCTGTCGCAGCAACAGACTGTTCCACCCGGTTACGGTTTCTCGCCTTCACCTCCATATACAGCCGGAAATACAGCGGCGCCGACCGATACAGGGGAAATAGGCGATCACTCACAAATTACATTGGTTACAGTTATGAACAAACTTAGCTTAATGGAAAATAGACTTCTTAAATTATACTAAATCGATAAAATTGAAATTGACATCGGCAAAATAGCAAAAAGTGTCACCCTTGTCGAGGCCCGAATTAGCGACATTGAAACACAATTTTTTGCTGTTGATTTGAGATTAATTGAATTGGAAAGAAGTCGGCAATTTGACAGTGAAGAGTGTACGGAGTTAAAAACAAATTACATTGAACTTTCAACAAAAATGACAGCCCAGCAACATACATTTGAAACAATTTCGAAAGATTTTGAGAAAATTAGGGCCGATAATAAGTCACTGTCCGACGATGTTGTAGACCTGAAAGATCGATCGATGCGAAACAATCTACTATTCTTCAACTTTGACAAGGAAAACACTTTCGACGATCGCAAACATGAAAATTGTACCAATAAAATCTACGAATTCTGTGAAAAGGATTTGGCAATGTCCGGTGCGAGGGATACTATACGCATCGATCGCGCACACAGAATCGGAAATTACGAAACGGGCTCTAAACGTCCAATAGTTGTTCGATTTAACTATTACCAGGACAAATTGACTGTTTAACAAAAAAGTGATGGACCCTTCATGCAAAGTCGACAAGCGCGTCAGTGACCAATTCCCACGCGAAATCCAAGAACGTCAGAAGAAGCTCATACCATATATGTTACAAGCACGCCGCGAAGATAAACGCTCATCTCTGATCTACGACGGGCTGTTGATCAATAACCAGTCATACACGGCCGATAATCCACCCCCAGGCCCCGTACCGGAAATGCCGCCGCGCCAACCCAGAAACCCGTCGCAAAATCAGAGACGCCCACAACGCGACGAACCACCGACGGCACCAAGAAACCGCTCCTTCCGGTCGCAGAGAACGTAGGACAATAACAAGAAGCACCTCAAATTTTTACTCTGGAATGTTCAGGGTATCGTAAATAAACTGTGTGATAATGACTTTCTGAACTTAATTAATGACTGTGATATTATGCTGTTATGTAAAACATGGCATTCAAAAAATGTTAATATTAATTGAGACAAATTTGATAATTTCTCTAGCCCAAGACCTAAATTCAATAAGAAAGCTAAACGTTGTAGTGGAGGGCTTATTGTATATTATAAGAAAACGTATTCGGGTCACATTGAACTTGTCGATTTCAATGAGCTAGGCTGCATTTCCATTAAGATTAAGAAATCGTTAATTGGTACTGAAAATAATCTTTATTTCATCCATTGTTATATCCCACCCGAAGATTCGAACGTATATAAATCAATTTATTTCCCACTCTTTGAGTATGATTTCTTTGAATATATTTCAAATCTTATACGGAAATATAAACAGGTCGGCGATGTTGTTGTTACTGGCGATTTAAATGCGCGAGTGGGTCAAAGGTCAGACTTAGTTGAAAATATTGATTTACAACGATTTATTAATCTGCCAGTGGAGGACTTTGATGTAAATAGTTTACCGTTACGGAACTCCAATGATGATATTTCGAACGGGTTCGGTAACAAATTATTGAACTTGTGTAAAGAATGTTGTGTTTGTATAGTTAACGGTAGAATTGAGCCGGGTCATTTCACTTGCTACAATTTAAATAGAACATTTGGTGCTAGCGTTGTTGACTATGTAATCGCGGAATGTTATATTTCCATTATTTAATGTTATGACTGTTCATGACTTATTCGAATTTTCGGACCATTGCCTTATTGAATTTAGTATGAATTTTACTGGTCTATCTGGTCCCGATGAATGTCTACATTCCGAAAAAATTGTATGGGATGATAACAACCAATCTGATTTAAATGAAAAATTTGCTTCAAAAACTGATTGTTTCAATAATGTTCTTCAGTCTTTTTTGAACAATGACATTGATTTAAATTCCTGTATTGATAGGATGTCTGACCTTATTTATGAGTTATCTTATTCTGTACATGGCAAATCATTTACGCCGAAAAGTAGCTCACTTCCTGTTAAAAAATCTAAATGGTTTAATACTGATTGTAAGCTAGCCAAATCTAAATTTTATGAATGCAAAATACTATTTACTTTAGTTAATAATGATGTTAACCGGGTTGCATTTTTAAAGGCTAGAAGTGAGTATTGTTGTTTGAAGCGCAAAGTTAAAACTGCATATTATAATAAAGAAAAACACTTATTATGCGCACTGGGCAAATCTAACTCACGTAAGTTCTGGAAGTATATTAAAACATATAGCAAAAATAAATCTGAGAAAAATATAATCAATGTGAATGAATTTGTGAATCACTTTAAAAACATGTCTGCAAAGCCCAACGACAATTGCTTTCGCGATGATAGATTTCAGGACTCAGCTTATGGAGTATATATTGAGTGTTTAGATTGTCCTTTGTCAACTGATGAAGTAATTAAAGTGATTTCTTCTATGTCAAGACATAAAATCAGTGATATTACAGGAAATGTTGCAGACTTTTTCATTGACTGTAAGAATTTTATTTCACCATATCTTGTACATATTTTCAATTATATTTTTAACACAGGAATTTATCCAGAGTCATGGACAAAAGGCGCCATTGTTCCTATATATAAAAAAGGGGACAAGAATAATCCCTCTAACTATAGAGGCATCACTTTGGTAAACATAATGTCAAAAATATTTTCATTAATCCTCCGTAATCGCATTAATAAGTCGTGTGAAAGTGAAAACATATTTAATGATGCTCAATGTGGATTTAGAGATAACCGTAGTACGGTTGACTGCATTTTCACACTTCATTCTATTATCCAAAACGTCTTAGCAAATAATATGAAACTCTATTGCGCATTTATAGATTATGAAAAAGCATTCGACACGGTCATCCATGACGCATTGTGGGTAAAATTAGTTCAGTCGGGTGTAAGTTGTAAAATGCTAAATATGATTAAGTCAATCTATCAAAATGTTAAATCCTGTGTTAAAGATACTGATAACAATTCCTTTTCGCAATATTTTGATATTTCATTAGGGGTCAAACAAGAGGAGCCTCTTTCTCCTCTCCTATTTATTCTTTTTATAAATGATATAACTGATGGTTTAGATTTTGAGAAACTCACTTGTCAGGATATAGACAGACTATCTTTGCATATGTTATTATTTGCTGATGATATAGCGTTATTTACAACAGATCCTTATAGCTTACAAGCCCAGTTGAATTGTATATATACTTACTCTCAAAAATGGGGTCAAAAAATAAATGTTAAAAAGACTAAAGTATGTACATTCAAAAAGAAGAAAACTATGAATAATTATCTATGGTCATTGAATAATGAAATAATTGAAATTGTTGACAAATTTACTTACCTCAAATTCAATTATAATGGTTCACTCAATGACGCTGTCAAAACCCTGAATGAGCAAGCCTTAAAGGCATATAATCACATTTTGTCTATATTTAGTAGAGTAAAACTTGATGTAAAAACAAAACTGTTACTTTTTGACAGTCTTGTTGTACCCATAATTACATACGGTTGTGAAGTTAAGGGGGTCTATAAAAACAATGAGGTTGATAAAATACATCTGAAATTTTGTAAATACATATTAGGTGTACGTCAACAGACATCAAATGCAGCCGTCTTAGGCGAACTAGGGCGTTTACCATTATCTATTATATGTAAAGAGAGGTCCCTTGATTCTGGTGCAAAATAATTAATTCACCACACTCACTTATACGATCTATGTACGATAAGAATATCACAGATAACACGTTTATAAACACTAATGTAAAACTATGCTGGACAAAAGCTATCAAAGACCTTATTGACAATTTAGGCTTTATTTATTTATTGCATGAACATGTTAACATAACAGAACATTATCCAAATCTTAAACAACGTCCTCGAGATCAATACGTCCAGTCATGGTATGATATGATAAATTCGCAAAGTAAATTATATTATTATGTTAAATTTAAAAAGGATTATACATTTGAAAAATATATAGATTGCGTTGATAATGATTGTCATAGAAAAGCTCTAACAAGATTTAGACTAAGCGCTCATTCTTTAGAAATTGAAACTGGTAGATACAATAGCATTCCTAGAGAAAACAGGACATGCAAACTGTGCAACAGTAACATGGTTGAAACAGAATATCACTTCTTATGTATATGTACGCTTTATCAAGATTTAAGAATTAAGTATAATGTTAACCAGTCGTTTTATACTGTCAACAAGTTCACATCTATGATGTCCAGTACTAACTTTAGAACATTAAGAAATATTTCCAAATTTATTTATCATGCTATGTTAAAAAGAATTGATTACCTTGCTAGCTAGCTATTCTGTTGCTTCTTGTTAACGTTGAAAACCAATTATGTATTCACGTATTCATTTAATTATCCATTTATGTGTAATGCTTTGTGTTTAGTATTTCATTTGTGTGGTCATCTTTATGTATATTTGCTTATTATGTGGCCAAAGACATGTATTTGCTGATTTTGCCAATAAACTGAAACTGAAACTGTTCTGCTTAGGTATGTATTCGTTTGTTATCAGTGCTGATATTTTAATATGATTTATATATACATTTGCCTTCAGTGTTTGTGTTGCAATTGCAATTGTTAGATGCCATATTATGCTTTTTGAACAGAATATCATAATGTAGTTTCGTATGTGAGTGTTTTTATGTTTGCTCACATTTGCATAATTACGATTGTAAACACGGATTCGTTTAGTTTTCAGTTTTAAAAAAGTAGGATTGCCAAATTCGTGTTAAACAAACGTACCTCGTATATGCGTTAATTGTCAAGTACCGTTATATTCAACACTGTTTTGAGCGATTTTGAGAAGGAGACACATTTTGGGAATTCACGTGTGATAATTCTCAGTTTGAGTTATCACGTAACGTTACTTGGGACTCTAATTAATCAAGTTTATTGACATCTTACAGACTGACACTGAAAAAAATGTACGAAATCTTTATATTTTATGCCCCCGAAGGTGGGCATATAGTGATCGCATTTCCGTCCGTCTGTCTGTCTGTCCGTATGTCTGTCTGTCTGTCCGTCACACTTTGCGTTAAGGTTTCGAAAAATGCTCATAACTTCTATGTCGCTTTAGATGTAACCTTCATATTTGGTATGCATGTGTATATGGACAAGGGTTTTCCATACGCACACAAATTTGGACCCCTTTGACCTTGACCTTGAACTTAACGTCCGCGTTTAGGTTTCGAAATCTGCGTTAAGGTTTCGAAAAAGCTTTTTTCGGGGGCATATGTCATCCTATGATGACAGCTCTTGTTGTTTTAAAGCTTTTAAATTGAGAGCTAACTTACATTATCAACAGGTTTTCTCCGTTTGCTTACATGTATTTACTATTTTACATAGAAATACAAAATACGATAAAGTGTATACATATTTGTATAAAAACGATTTCATTAATGTTCAGGTTGTATACAAATCTTTGCATTAAGACCGAGATTGTTCTGTTAAAATTATTTTAAAAATTATGTACGTCATTAACCATCTGTGTATATACTTTTTTGTAATATGTGTGTACTCAAGGGCTTAAAGCCTAATGCATTTTATAATAAACTTTTAAACTCTTAATCATTTCTTTATATTGACACTAGAATTTAATTATCATTCGTATTTGCATTTTGAAAATGGGTGCGACTATCACAAGTGCTGTCATTGCCTTATTAACTATGCATCCAAAAGATTGTTTTGTTTGTACCACATAAATAGCCAAGATGGTTTTTGGAACCGGTTTCTTCGATATAGTTCAAGCTGTCAGAAATTATTATAAAATATAAACATTATATTTCGCCGCTAAAGGATGAGATATCTTTGTATTTTATATTTTAAAATAAACAAGTAAATTAAGTTTTGTTTTGTTTAAACCTCTTTATTTTAGCTCGATTGCATAGAAAGCCTTAGGCTTCTTTGAAACGCTCTATAGTCTGTTATCTTAACATCATGATCTCAATTGTTTAAAAACGTATTTCCAATGCTTTGGGACTTTGTGACTTCTTGTGATAATATGGATTGAGTATGTTCATTGTGGGTCGTTGATTTTTGTGTATTTTCATACTCGATTTTATAAAGTGATTTACAATAAGAATGACAAGCGAATCAGAAGGATAAAATGCGAAAGGCTTTGGACACTAAATGAAACTTAACATTTACATGAACTCAAAGCATTCGCCCAAACATAAACACAACTGAACTAACATAGAAGGAACGGGCAAGAAATACAAACGCTTCGAACATTATTCCATAAAGAAAACTGAAATAGCATCTTAATTACAGACAATTTTGATAAGATTTATAATTTTGCTAAGAAGACTATCAAAGAATTGCTGATAAAAATAGCCTGTACATGCCTACATAATATTTGCATATTCCTACAACGGATCAGATTATAATAGAATAGTTAAACATTCATTTTCAATTCGTTTGACAGATAAAGTCAAAAGTCTTATTACACAACACGTTAATATCTACGCCTTTTATTATACTTCTTCCTTTTAACATCTTAACGTGTTATTTTAATATTTAAATCAAAAATATTATATTTAGAGACGTCTCATACATTAAACATATTACCAATTGTACGAAGAGAGTACGTTGTCATAGTATAAGCAATTCAAACTTGGAAACGGATCGAGCTTTGACTTGGAATTGAATCGAATTTATATTACCAATTGTAAGTTGTTCAGGTGAAATTAAACTACTTGTAACGCAATGAGCAGTAAGTTTGAAGTTTTGTTTAATACATGATTGCGTTAAGTATATTTGTTATGTTATAAAGTTGTTCTCGAAATCGAGTTTTTAAAGATAAACTTGTCTTAAATTCATATTACGCGACATAACCGGGCATGTTTTTCAAGAAAGTACCTACGCAACATTGCTGAAATATCGGTATACATGTATGTTTATTTAGCAGGTTATTACGGATTTTGTAAACAAAACTTAAGATTTAATGAATGAAACAATATATAAATAGCCAAAGTATACACTGTTCCTGGTGTTACATTTGTTGAATGTTTGATACTGACCGCACGTTGAATTCGATTTAGAAAATTCACTAGCTTATGTGTTTTGTGTTATGCATTTTGCTTTATAACATTTCTAACAAAAAAAGAAATTAAACAAATTCGATAATCCTTTAATGTTTTTGTGCATCTAGTGTAGATATGTGATACACAAATGATTGCAGTCACTTTTAAGAGAACCGTACTGACAAGGTATAAGCTCGTAAATAAAAAATAACAACAACATATATCCATATCCATGTAATGACTTCCGAGGGTAGGTCAAGGGAAATGGGCACATGCGCCGAGCGATCATTGCTTGTTCGTCTGTGTTTTTCCCAAATAAGTAAGAATATGAGCTAGATTTTTTTGTTATTATTTCACTACTCTTCAGTGGTATTGTAATCGCCATCATTGTTAAGTTCTGCGTTTTCATCGTTAATTGCAACACCACCCTAACCGCTCCCGCATCGACATCTGCCTCCGGTGGAAGAAAGGAAATGATGCAATTCTATTTATTGCGTTTCATCAACGATCGTACGAGAATATGATACATATTTCAAAGAAACAATTTACCTAAACTCCATAAAATAATAATATTATTTTTCCGTATTACTATTCATTTAATTGTTTTCTAACATATGTTTTGTATTTTGAATGCGTATTGATAAACAACTTTTGTATTTTCAGTCTCCAAAATTTGGTCGTAAATTAAAACTGTTATACGATGTTTGATGAAACGGCTCCGCATGGGTGCGGATATTCGTTCCTGCATAATTTTCACGCCCGGACATTCGCTCCTAGATAATTTGTACATCCGGACATTGGTTCGAACAATGGCAATACCTAAACTGTGAAAACTATACGTACACTTATATATAGTAATGTGCCACTCCCACAAATTCACTCCCAACATGGAATTTCTAACGCACGTACGCGGTCAGCCTGTGCTATGCTTCGAGGGTCGCACGTAGGCTAAAAAACACACGTCTAAGTCTACAATACGGTGGCAATGCAGCTAAAGTCGCCCCCAATATTATTTATCGACCTTTGATTAAACACCGATATAAAAAATACTCAAACGCAGAGCGTCAAAATGTGTGCAAGCAATTGAATGAAACAAGTACTTCAATCAAGAGCATTTATATAATGCATTTACAATCAAAATGGGAAGTATATATTATGGCTAATTCTGACAATCTCATCTTGTGTGGACAATATGATTATGTCGAAGAATGTTCACAAGAGTAAATGACTGACATAAGATGCGGCGTTGCATGAAACTATTAGAAATGGATACATGTTCAGCCTCATTTTGGAATTCTGCGAGTCACGTGACTTCGCCTTATTATCCATTTTGGCTGATTGTGAAAAGGGTTCATTACCCTGCTGGCATGAGATGTCATAAAGTACCCAAGGTACCCTTCCTGCTGCTACGTGACGATATTATAAATCGACTTTTAACCTTCATTCAAAATTTATTTTGTTTCAACGTGGCAGCATTAACATAATGCATCTAATATAAATAAAGTACCAATAATAGACCGTTCCAGAATTTAGTCATTACCCAATTATCTCCCATGAATACTCACCGCGTCCGCCATTACACTGCTGCCTAACAACCGGTAACATATATAAGAGAGCACCGATTATTCAACGGATGAATTTCTTTCTAAATTCTAAGGCCGTCATGACATGGCCTTGGTTCTTTTTGTAAGACTTTTTTGTTTGTCATGCAAATTGTATGAAATAAAGTTGTTCTGCTAGGGGAGATGTTAAGCTAGTGTTTTAACAGAAAAATATTTGAAAAATATGCATTTTTTAGGTATTTGTCTAGGAAAACTAACATGTTGACACATTAAAAAACCTTTAATTAAATTAAATGCAATATTTTTTATTTGATTATTTGATTATTTGCATCAATCTTAAAATCGTGTAAGCCTTTGCATTCCAGTGTTTAATCGCACCTTTGTTCTGCAACCTATTATCTCGTTTTGATCACATATTGTCCAGACTGAACTAACAACTCGATGTCATAAACCACACTGGGTGGCAAATGACAGTCTGGTCATTAAACACAATTGATGATG
This sequence comes from Dreissena polymorpha, assembly GCF_020536995.1. NCBI lineage: Eukaryota > Metazoa > Mollusca > Bivalvia > Myida > Dreissenidae > Dreissena > Dreissena polymorpha. Next base: position 15,209,776 of record NC_068364.1, on the reverse strand, counting down.
CCACCATGTCTTCTCTTTCTGGAAGTATAAAGCAGTCATTTGGTTGAATAATTTGCGTACTTATGCCATTGATAATTATATTTTCATAATTAGATGTATTATTATTGTAATTTATTGAAGCTTTTCTGCAAAAAATAATACGGCTTATGCATAGAGCTCTTTGTTGTGTCTAATTGTCGGCCTTTCAGTCTTAAGATAATCTTTACTTTGATGCTAATGACGCGTTTTTGTTAAAGATGCAAATAAATTTATATAAATAAATGTATTAATAAATTCGTTTGGCACTAAATAATATATTTTTGAAATATTATTTAGGTGTTTTTTCGGAGTTTCTTTTCGATTAATTGACTAAACAAGTGTCGTTATTCATATGTTTTGCGTTACTGCAAAGACCTATAAAATACATTTTTTTAGGATTTTTAGCTTTATAGCTGTTAAATGATTCCAAAGATGAAAATCTATGCAACTAGATATATTCACATTCTCTTCATCTTCCGTATAATCACCTAAAAGATTGTCAAGATCAATATCACTCTTCCATGATAAAAAAATCGTTTTTTTACGTGACATAATTCCAGCTCACAAAATTTTATTTAAATCCAAACATTCTTTATTTATCTCTGATTTCAGTTAGAACAAAAAATAGAAGGCGTATCAAAAATATATTACTTAATATAATATGTTATGATTTTAGAATAAAGAGTTTTACCAATTGAGACCAATTACAAACAATTCGCGGTAATTAATTGCGCGAGAATCTTTAATATGTATTAAATAAAATATAATCTGCTTGATGTTGCGGCTATTAAAATCAACACAACAATACATGCGTGAATTGTTTGTAAAAAGTTAAAAGTAAAAAGTCGAATCAAAGACATAATATGAGCGACTGAACCGGCAAATTTTTGCCAATTATTACCACTTGTTTACACACACACAAAAACAAATACACGAAAGCATTTTAAACATTTTATTTGAAACAATCAAACTCAACTTCAAACAATCATTTTAACAACAAAAAATGTGATAATCGCCTGAAAATAATTCATTAAGTAATTTATTTATCCGACATCTGCAAAGCGGGTATTCTCTACGTCTTTGGCTTTTGGAATCGCAGACTCGCAGAAGTTGGCAGAAGTGAAATGGCGGACAGTCACGTGACTGACAAAATGGCGGCGGTCTAATTATACATTTTGGAATGGTCTATGATAATAATAATATATTAAAAAAATGACGATGATGGTGATGATGACCGACCGACTGACTGAATGAATAAATTAATGAAAGAATGAAATGAATGAAAGAATGAAACAATAATGAAAAAATGAAAGAATGAATTAATTAATACATGAATGAATGAACAAACGAATGAATAAAAGACCAAAATAACGAACAAAGAACAAATCAACGAACAAATAAAACAATCAACAAACGCTCAAACCGTGAACGTATAAACGAAAGAACGAACGAAAGAAAAAACGGATGGATGGACGGACGGACGGTCGGATGGACAGATGGAAGAATGAATGAATGAATATATTTATGGATATTTAAATAAGTAGAAAAATAAAAAAAGTTAAATAAAACACTAAATAAATGAATATTTCAATTCTTTATTGAGTTCAAGACCTAAAAAGGCGTTTTTCTTTCATTATTTTTATAATAAATCGAGAAGATCGTGATACCGTAGCCTACTCCGTTTTCCGTTTTTATATATAAACAAACATATTTATACATCGTTGAGCCCGGTTATCTATTTAAGAAGCTTACTCCATACCAAATATTTAAAACAGTGGCTGGTTCAAGAACAAACAGTTGAAATGTGTTTGAACTTTGTGTAAACAAAAATGGTGGCAAGAAACTACTTGTAACAATTATTAAAAAAGAAAAACCACAACATACTTTTTTTCTTATTTATGACTTTTAACTTTGATATAGACTCCAAAAATATCATAATAACTGCACTCAAAAACTATTTGAGACATTTGCTTACCCACGGGTTTTATTAAAATACTGAAAGCTGTTACGCTGCAGACGTGACTTTTTCGGGTCATTTAATCAGAACAGGTATCCTCTTTAATTTAGCAGCAATTACTCAGCAATTTTGAATCTGAATGGATTTTCATTTAGCCAGCGAAATATATATTGATTTGATTACGTTCAAGTAGTTAAGTGTTTAGTTATTTTTTAAGAGTTAATAAAATTATTAAGTTTAGGTTCGATGTTTTTAAGTGGCAAATGTATTGCTGCACGATAATTACGCCCCTATTTGTTTTCATAGATACTGGTCATGTTACATACTCTTGACTTATGAGTATGTAAAATGCTGATGTCGTTGAATACCTCAACATGAAAGCTCCACCCGGACAAAATTTGCGAAAGAAATGCTTTCTATCGATTGTTATTATGAATATTTAACAAACACATTTCGTGCACATACACGTATTAATTTTGAACTTTTAGCAATTTTCAAACACGCATGATATGATCTAACATTCTATATATAGACAACACGTCACTGCTTTATAAACGGTGTGATTTACTTTTAGCTAAGTGTATTTTATAAATTGCACACATAATGCTTCCTTCTACGCGCCATTGGTTATTGCAGACCGCATGATTTACTACAATCTTAGTCAATTTTCTATTAGATATTTAAGTAATGCACGGTGTACAAATTGAATCCCGTATGACGATTTTAATGTTTAAAGGCGGATTACTTATCTTATTTCACTCAAGCAATAATTCATATTCATTTAAAGAAAAATGAGCGCGTATACATTTACATTGATATTTTCAGATATTTGTCGCCAACGGTGTTTCTATGTCATGAACGTTTTGATTACCGACATGCGCTGCTTGAGTTGTTTCCCCTCACACTTACATGGATATTGACGAGACGTATACATGATTGTTCTGAAGTGTATATAAGCACGCGTTGTCTCTGTGTTAAGTTCTTATCAGTTGAAGTGCAATTGAGGAATCCCAAATACCTTTTTATAGACCAATGGGATTTTGTTGATGATTTCAGCAGTGTAAGTTTAAATTATGCGTTTATTGTTGAAACAAATGAAGCACAAATAAATGTATTCCAAAACGTAGGACCTATACGGGTTCACGGAACAGAACGTGACTTCAAGTGATGAAGAAATATATTTAAATAAAACATGGACTTATTTGGATTTGGAAATAAACATCATGTCGTAGCAGCAATAGGACTTGGCGAGAGCAGGTTTAGATACGGCTATGTTTACTTAACAACCATTGCGGACCTTGCCACATCATTTCGTGGAAACCACGTGCAAGAGGACCGAGGACCTTCTATAGTCCTCCTTACATCGGACCGGAAGTTCCACTCCCTCGGGCGTGATGCTGAAACCTTCTACAGATCTTTAGCAGATGAGGTGAAAAAACATTATTTCTTTATTAAAAATATAACCGAGATAACAGAGCATCATGAGCACATATTCATCGTTAAAGATACAGAGGGTAGACAGCACGACCTTGAGAAGATTTTCCGCGATGTGTTCATGCATTTCCGTGAATTGATTGACGACTGAGTGCGTATTAAATATAAATCACATGTGAATGTGGGGCGTTGGGTTGTTAACATACCTTGCAATTGGTCGGCTTCCTTGCGTATGATGGTTACTACTGCGGCAGAGAATGCTGGGATGATTCTAATGAGACTACGGGTTGTCACGGATACGGAAGCAGCCATCGCAATTTGTCGTTATGGCGACCATAAAACAGTAGTCCTGAGGTCTATAGTATTGCTAGTCCAACTATATGAATTAAAAACGAACATATCGATTTTAGAATATGCAGAGGAAACATTAATTGCGGAGTTAAATACAAAAACTGTTTCAAACCTAGGAGAGGCAACTGTTTCGGAGACTTTAACTGCATTTATGAAAAGCCTGATTGGTGCATATGTCTAGGAGAAATTTGAATGTGACTTCCCGAGTGAACACAGATCTTTCATAAACAGTTTTATCGAAAAGAGTCGAACATTTTCTCGGGTTATTACTAAAGATACAACAATTTACATGTCCTTAGACAAAACACTGCAGTCATATGTCACAAATCAAACTGGGCATTCTATCAAGACACTGAATAATGAAAAGTACAAAGCAGACGAATCCCCTGTAGAGTATTCCTATCAAACCGAAAGTGAAGGCATATTGTTAAATCTCCACATTATGGACATGTTATTTATGTTTGTACCTGTTATAAAGGAACTGATTTATGAAACACTAAGGAAGGCCGAAGCAGAGGCTATATCCAAACTGTGGCTTGTTGGCGATTTTGCACAATCCCGTTACGTGCGCGAAGCTTTAGAAGTCGAGTTCAGCAGTTTAATATACATGTTCTACCCTTTGGACTGCGAAAACGCCATACTGAAAGGTCCGCTTATTATGGGTAAAGAAGACGCTTTTGTCGCGTTGTAAATCAGAACGAACTTAACGCTGCATGATCGTGACGCTAATAGACATATAAGCAAAAATTAGATCGAATAATGTATGCATACCATTGCAATACATATATTGCTCTACTTTAATGTGTCTACCTGCAAGGTATGAATTGTATGGATGGTAATTAATCAACTAATAATTTTAACTCCGCGTTAACCAGAATTTATTAAGAGGCTTATATGAAAATGCTCCATTTCTTTAATGGAGTACTTACTACAAAACATTAAAACATGACAATTTAAAATCAGATAAGCATGCACTATTTCGGACTTTATTAGAATTTTCGGATATTAAGCCAATCGTTCAATACAAGATGAAATACTTCACATATGGTAGTGTATGGTTGGTATATTTTATTTATAATACGCTATAAATGGAATTAACACTGTTGTAACAGACTAAACATCTAAGGAAATTGATGGCTGCCAACTATAACATTGTGAAATGTACAGTGCAAATACAATATATTCAATAAATTATACATTAAACATATACATATACTGGCTAATGTTGAAGTTTATTATCTACATAGTGCTCATAATTAATGGATTATATTCTACTGGAGTCATCACATCATAAACATGGTATCTATAATTCAAAATCTTGCAATCTTGGACTTTATAAATGTAGTTTTCTATTGAAGAAGGAACAGGTTGTGATGAAGGCAAAGAGTTTACAGAACCTGCTGTCTTATTTAAACTTGATATATCTGTAATTGTTTGCGATTTTATAAAGGTTTTCAAACATCAATATATTTTAGTTTTAATCAATATTTTAGAATATGCTTTTAAGTAATTAGTTACAATATGATTTTTTCATTACACTAATAAATTATTATAAGTTGTATTATCATTTAATTGTGATCATATTTTGATAATTTATCCTATATATTTGACTGTACCGAAACATATCAAAAGTATTGTATTGTTTTGTTATCTCACGTTAATAAAATGTATTTTATTGTATTGTTAACTCACGGCGAAACAAATGTTACACTTTGTTTTGAAAATGTAGTTTGATGAAATATAAGTGTGCTTATGACAGCTTTCTTACCAGTTTAAACCAAAACATATGTTCATTGAACGTGAAAATATCACAGCAGTTTTTATCATTTTAACTGTTAACGGTTGAGAATTGTTTCGAGGTTATGTCTGAGGTGATTGAGGGCTGTTAACAATAACACTCAGCTCACAAGAGTGAGTACCACTGTAACAAAAACACATCGAACGAACTTGATATGTTTTTGAGATATTCAGATAGATTCAACATTTCCAAAACGTCTTATCTCTGGTGAAACTCTCTGCACATAAGTCATATATAGATATTTAATATGATATTTCATGTACTTTACGAGATACTGCAGTATTAGGTGCAATTTTTAACAAAAGTTCCGTAATCAGTTGAGCGCCTAAAGCATGTAGAATTGTACATAATCAAGTCTTCGGCTTAAAACGTTTTCCAATTTTGACTTTTTATCGTTTATGCTTACGGACAGACAAACATATGGCTGTTTAGAGCATAAATTTCGTTTTGCGAGTGTTAGTTATTACAATTCTTAGATTTGAAAGGTTAAATAGTATATATCAATTTTATTAAAATTACATATAAAATTAGTGTATCTTTTATCTAAATATGCAAAGTTAATGTTATTTAAAATAAAGAAAGGTAAACATGACCAAAAATTTAGTTTTTAAAAACTAATAAATGCTCTTTTTCACGTCCGCAATACTCTGTATATAAAACACAATTCACGTGTTTGCTTAATCTAAGTGGTAACATCATCCAACAATATTTAAATATAGTAATTCAAAGTTTTCAATCCCGCATTCTGCGTTTGGCCAAAGGCATATCTGCATAAGAATTCTGGCCAAGAAGGGGAATCATACAATAAAATGATTTAACAATGAACAAATATTTTTGTAGAACAGAACAGTAAAATTGGCGTTACTAGTAAATCGAATAGAGCTAGTTTGGTTTTGACATCTAACTTAACACGGCTAAAATTGTGTACAAGATGATTATATGATCTGAGTGCTTGTTCATTTAAAAGTTTAAAAGTATTAGGCATATTTTCCTTGTAAATGAAATTTATACCCAGATACACAAGTGTCGACAATTTCAAGGCACTCCTCATTTATTAACTATGTGGAGTTGTACCTGGCTTTCCGTTTTTAAATATACATATTTTCGTTTATTTATATTGATTTTAAGACTCAATTTCGAAGAGGAAAGGTAATATTACTACATTTGTTTTGCAAGCTAGTTTGGTTAGTAAGTAAATAATACAAAATCATAAGCAATTTACAGCATAAAGAAGAAAGCAAACGCAAATCGTTATTTGTGTAATTTTAACATTAATACAATCATTAATTTTATTAATAAACAATATAAAATGGAGCGGCGAAAGGAATTACCGTTGTTTAACACAGAGAGAGAGAGGCATCAAGGAAATCGGAGTATGACATATCCTGGGTGTTTGTTAATACATGACTTAACATTTTTATATGCACTTTTTTGAACATGTATCATTTTGCAACTGTGACTTAAATCAATTTACTTTACCCATAATGCTTCGTGGATTAGTGTATTAAAAGCCTTTTCATAATCAATACAACCACAATATAACATAAGTTTCTGCCAACGAACAATTCGTTTAATGCTATGTCATATAAAAAATACAATCGGCTGTACTTCATTTGGCTATAAAACCGAATTGAAAAAGATTAAATGTATTTTCCTTCATACCTTCATTTTCTTCATTGTAACTTGTATTTGTAGTCCATACGTTACTTAAGAAATAATATTTTTCTATCATGGTTTGTTGTCGAATAATCCACAGTAAGGAGTATAGATGTGTAGGAATTAAATCACGAGTGCAAAGCACGAGTGATATGAAAACAAGCATCTATACTCCTAACTGTGGGTTATTCGACAACAAACCATCATAAAAAAATATTATTTCGATTCTAACACGATTCTGATTGATTTGGTTCAAGCTTTTGAACGTGAACTATATTTTTCAATACTCCGCACTTCTTAGTACAAAGTTCACTATGTAGTGACGTCATTGAATTGTACATTCATATGACGTCGTTTTAATTCATAATTTTTTGCAAATGAAGTCACTTCCATTGAAAGTACAATCGTAGATACTGAATGACGTCACGTTTATTGATGCTACTGAAAAGCTGACATGCTATAAATGTCTTCTTAATTACGTTTCCTAGCAAATAAAATTATGTGTAGGCGTGGTTATGCCACTTATCACCAAATATACAATTTGTTGTTTCATTACATGTATATACTTACTACATTTATTACTTTACTTTTAGAGCGGGTTTTAGCGCGTGCATTTTACTGCAATATGTTCTTTATTTATTCGGAACTATTTTTGAAACATTAAGCTCCGCTCATAAGTTATTGCAGAATAACCCGAAGTTGATTTCCTTCTTTGTCTATAGAAAACAAGTCGCGTGCCGTGTTAGAATCAAGAAATAATAAAATTTATAAAAAAAAATGCAATTTGCAAACAACTATATATGTCATAAACAAAATGTTGTTTTTCTAACTACTTCAAAAAGGGCACAAACATTATATATTATGAAAATTGTATACTCTAGTTATACAGTTTGTGTTTTTAGAAATGGACATAAATGTAAATGTGCGGGTTATCACTTTGTATGAAGGTTTAAATCGAACTGATAAGATACTTAAATAAAGATTTGCTTCGTTTTACCAAAGTTTTGTTTTTGAAAATTAAGGCGTTTACGAAAAGTAAGATTAAGCAATTACTAAGACAGACATATACTTAACTTATTTTTTATACAGATGTTATATCTAAAGTGATTCTCAGACTTTGAGAAACATCATTCGAAATAATTCAAAATTAAAGCCTTACGTTACGCGTATACATCAAATTTCATATGAAAAGGAACATTGTGTATTAACGTCCATTTACCAACAAGGGATTGTAACACGAAACGTGCCATCTTAAATCGCGTGTGCATGCATCGTGCTTCTGCCCATGGTAACCATCCCGGGTAAAATAGTAAGAAGCAATGGAGTCAAGCCATGGCGGTAATTGGTCATCAATTCAGAAGCCCAAACATATCAGCTTTAACCACGGTCATAATCGATGGTTCCCAAGTCAGCGCAAACAATGATCATCATCGCTGTTTAACGTGAGAGCAGTGCAAACGTTATCTGCCATCGCGGGTTACCAAGTCAGCAGTCAAAAACATGGTCGTAATCGCGGTATTTCAAACAAGTGAGACACCATGTATGGTTGCCAAGTTAGCAGCGCAAACAATTACGGTTATTTCGGGTTACACAGTTAGAAGCGCAAACAATCATGGTAATTTTGGGCTATCAAGTAAGCAGCGGAAAAAAATGATGATCATTCTGATTACCAAGTCAGCAGGGTAAACAATGTTAGACATCGAATGATACAAAGTCAGCGGAGAAAACGATGGCCAATATCGCGGAATAGCCTGTTGGCAGCAATAACCATGGTCAATTTTGCGGGATACCAAGTCAACAGCGAAAACCATGGTCATTATCACGGGATACAAACGAGGCAACTCAACAATTCCAAGAGCTATTTGACAACTTTGATAAGTTAGTATTCCACCACTTTGGTTTTGATAAGGGATTGTGACAAATACAATAGTTCAGGTCCATGAGAGCAAAATAAAAAGTGGATTATCTACCGATTCGATGACAAGAGAAAATCAATGCACCGAAGTATCAGGCAAAAAAGCTCAAATTAGTTTAAACTTCTGTGTGAACAAAAGTTGGTAACTAGTAACTATTAGTAAATAGTATAAAAACAGGAAAACCACAACATACGCATTTGTTTCTTATTTATGTAGTTTTATATAAACTCAAAAACATATCATAATAACCCTACTTAACAACTTTTTGAGGCCTAAGCTGAACCACGGGTTTTATTGTCTGTACATCTGCAGACGTGACTTTGGTTTTCGGGTTATTAGATAAGCACCGGTATGTTCTTTCATTAAGCATTAATGACTAAGTAATTGAAAATCGAAATAGATTTTCATTTAAACCGGCCAAACCAAATCACGACTGATTTCATGGTTTAATTACTTAAGTAAATGATTATACGTATTTGTGATTGTTTATAGCATGATTAATTTCAAGTTCGATTCTTTAAAATGGAGAATGTGTTACTGTACAATAATTACGCCTTTATTTTTTCTGTTCAATTGTGGATACCCGAAAATTTCATAAGAATGTTTCTTTTCATAGAGGTCATAAAACACTTACTTGGCTTATGGGTATTCACAATGTTGAATACATAAACAATGATGAATACATCCGGCTATTTTTGTGAACAAATGATTTTTACCGATTCATTTGGTGAATATTTCAAAAATAAATTGCATGTGCATAGAAGTATCAATTCTAAACGTAAACAAATTTTTAACACGCAATAAATGAACAAACATTCTATAAAACACGTCACTGCCTTATATCCAATCTTATCTATTTTAGCTGAGAACACACATTGTTTTATACTACGCTTCATAGGTTATTCTAGTTCCATGCAGATCGCATGATTCACTACACTGTTAGTAAATATGTGTGTATAAAATATTTAAATCATGAACGTTGTTCGTAAGTTAAAATCAAATCCCGCAAGAAGGTTATAAAGTATAAAGGCAGAATACTGAATTTTTTTCGCACAAGTAATAATTCATATCAATTTTAAGTACAATCATTTAAAGTTTAAAATTGTATGATATACATACAATATCATATATTAAATACATTCATATATAAAAAATTCCATGTTGCTAACAGATTTTCGTTATTATTAAAGTTTTGATTACCGAAATTTGCTACTTGACATGTTTCCCCTGACGATTACATGCACATTGACGAGATCTATAAATCCTTGATCCTCTTTGTATATTAGCACGCAGTGTCTATCTTTTAAGTCCGTATCAGTTAAGGTAAAATGTATATAAAGAAATTTGAAATACCTTTAAATGGATCTATTGGTAATTGTTGGTAAAATCCAACAGTTTAAGTGAACAAATGTGTTTGTTGTTGACACAAATGAAGAACAACTAAATATGATTAAAAATGTACTACCTACACGGTCGCAATTTCATAACATTGATACGCATATTTCGTTCAAATAATGGGCCTATTAGGATTTTAAAATAAACATCATGTATTAGCAGCGTTAGACAGCTGCGTTAGAGACGGCTATGTTTACAAAACTACCATTGCAAAACTAGCGACATCATTTCGTGGAAGTCACGTACACGAGGACCGAGGACCTACTATAGTGGTGCAGAAATCAGACCAGAAGTCAAATTCACTCGGACGCAACGCTGAAACCTTCATTAGATCTTTACCAGATTATGCGAAATATCATTATTGCTTTATTAAAGATATAAACGTCACAAAGCGGATCATGCAAAAAAAGATCGTTAAAGATACAGAGGCTAGACCACAGGACCCGCAGAACATATTTCGAGATGTGTTCGTGTATTTCCGTAGATTGATCGAATACGGAGTTCTTTTACTCGGGTTCAAATGCTTCGACACGAATATTAATACCTTTGAAAGCGTTGATCAAGCCCTTCAAATGCTTTCAAAGTTTAGTATGTCTTTCTTCGCCTGAGGCTGCATATTGTGAGATGGATTGTGCCACGTACACCAACATCGTCAACTTACAAAACTTGAACATTTTGAAAAAAAAATGATTTTTACTCAATTCCCAGCTTTTTAGTTTGTACTTAAATATGTTTAAATCTAGTAGGTCGTTTTCTTTAGAAAGACCGGAGATGGAAACATACTCCCGCCTGTCCCGTATTGTGGAGTCGCCTAGGTGAGGAGTGCGTGTACCGACATCTGTACTAACCAGACTGCCTTGAACACTTTGATTTGTACAGCGTCCTTATGCGTTCGATATGTAACATAGTCGACTGAGAACATAACACATGTAAACGTAGACAGTAAACGTTGACAAAGTCCAATTCAGATTTCTTTACGTTTTATTTCTGTCATGAACACAACACATCGTTTTCTAATATTTTTAAGATAAACGCGAAATCCCGCAACGAGCTTCGCCCGCGACAGCAAACAATAATGCGCCTTCTATGTTCGGCTGCGCTCGTACGACTGGCTATTTACTTAAACAAAATACATACAAACGGTATAGAGTGCAAAATCTGATGGGCCGTGTGCAAAGTTATTTGTCGAACTACTGCAACGTAAATACGACGTATGCAACGGAAACAAAACGAATAGATATTAGCACGCAGTGTTGAACGAAGTTTGACACATAAGGTAAGCAAATATTCGTGCCCGGTACTTATTGACGTTTAATAACCCGAGGCTACTGAAATGTTGATCTAGGTGACTGCCTATTTAGGATTGTAGGACATTTTGTACAAAAAATACAAACCTAATTAATTTCTAACAAAATTACAAGTCATAAATTTAAAATATCCGATATGTTTATAGATCTCCACAAGTATATATTTAATATAAATTGGAAATTGTAAAAGTTCGTGTTTATCGTTGCAGTTACAAATGAATTGATCAAATAAAGAATGACAATGAAAAAAGAAAACATTAGCAATAAGGACCTTTATTTACTAACAACCATATATTGAACCAGCGCTGCACCAAAAGTATAGCGTTTAATTTCCATAAGTATAATTATTATTTTTTGGAAAAACATAGCTCAGAACAACAACATACAGTTACTGAATTATGTACTGTTGTTTCGCACTTGGGCGTGAACCAATAATTCGTGTGAATCTCCAATCTACGTTACCTTTTGAACGCACTTGGTATTGGATACCGTGCATTTATATGTATGTTGTTAGCGATCGTACAATAAAAGTGTAAAAAAAAGTCACATTCATAAACCGCAGAGAACCACCATCATCATTAACAATAGCCACACCAAATAAAACAATTCCACCATCACTGTATTTTATCATCATCAATAACAACACCATCATACTACCACCACCGCCATAATCTCCATCGTCGTCGTCATCAAGACTTTAAACATCCATCGATTTGATACATAGACATCTAACTACAAGTCTTTTACAGAACAATGAATTGAAATAGATAAGTCATATCGACTTAAGGCTTGCTTATTTAATCATCATTGTATTATGAAATAATTCCCAGATGAAAGGGTACGATTGCTATTTTTAAACTGACAATTTGTCATAATATGAAATAAACATTAACATATTGATGATATTCGTTTACAGTTTTAATTGATAACTTTTTTTACTAAAACCGCCTTCCAATAATTCTTCTTAACATACATAATTCGAAAAAAAGAACCTATTCGACATTTCAGCCGGATTGCAATCTGCCAGATACAATGCACTTTGCCGATTGCAATTATGTCTCGTTCTCTATCATTCAACGGCTATTTGCTTTAATCAGGGTGCAGAATTTACCGGGTTTTCAGGGATTATAAACGGGCTGACAGAATGTTAACACACCGTTAAGAACTAATTTTTTTTTATAAATATCTCAAGTGAATCAAATAAATTTCGACCTCTTGGTGTAAAAAGGTACAATGTGACATTAAAATTAGAAGGCACATGGTACCCTTTTGCACCAATGGTGCGATTTGCACAAATCGTTAGTGAATAACAGTAAAAAAAAATTCAGTTTGTGCCGATATCTAAATATATAAGAATAAATCTTTGAATACGTCTGAAATCGGTGACAAAAATTCACGTTGCGTGAAGCGAAATCGTGCAATATGCATTGAATGTTTTAACAAGAACACATGCTTTTTAAATAAAGTAATTCTGATGTATTTCACATTGCCATAAGCAGCCTAAAAATCTGTCTTATTTGCACTAGTTGAAATTCTTAAGAAAATTTGTTTAGGACAGTCTTTTGGAAACAAAGCAGCACTTACCTGTGTGTTTACTTCCATTAATGTTTACTTGGGACCCCAACAAAGTCGCGTAATCCTGCACCATATTAATAAGGCTCTGCAATTTCTCGATGGACGCCTGTTTTGTTAAAATGAAATTATGACAATAAACCTTAGTTTCCGACCTTATAGCGATTTGTGACAGGCATACTATCGCTCGATTGGTCATTGTCGGCTCAGGTACTACTTACATGTACCCCGGGTACTCTTAAGTATACTAACATGTACCCCGGGTACGGTGTATATACTAAAACTTACCAGGACATTTTAACGCTAAATCGATCGTTGTCGGCTATTTTCTAAATTATGTTCACATTTATGTAAATTGTCTGTTAAATGGCCTCTATATTATCGAAAACTCATACTCAAACAGCATGTCGATGCAGATTTTTTAAAGAAGGTTGTTGAAGATAAACAATATCGTTTTACGGTAATCGGTATCGCGTTTTACGACATCGGATTTTTGGCGGGAATACAACTTGGGTACAGTCTAATATCAACCAGGTATGTTTAAAAATATTTACCGTATCCGAGGTACATGTTACTATACTTAAGAGTACCAGGGGTACATGTAAGAAGTACCCGACAATGACCAATCGAGCTATAGTATCTTAGTAAGAATCGACTACCAGGCGTCTAAGTTGTGTAATATATTATTTCTTTTCCGGTGTCCCAGCACTCTGGATCAGCAGACGATTGATTGCATTATTGATCTTACGGGGGAGCCCGCACAGTCATTATATCACGGTTGAGTGGGCACCTTGTTAATAACAAATATTTAAATCAATTCGACTAGTGCTTATTCAATCTATGTGCGGTCGACAGCGGAATGCGAAAGTCAGCATACAGTTCGTGTTGATTAGAAGTATTTTCAAGTAAGTAGTAGTTGAATATTATTTATTAAAACGGGAATGGTCGGTTTTTGAAAATCGTATTTGTCTGACGGTGAATAAAGTAAAGTATGTAGAGATAGAATAACCGTTTGCTTATGTAGGTAAAGTTTTAAGATAAGTCTTTATTGGTGCCGTAAAGCAGACTATTAAAGCTTGATGTAAGTAAACCGTACCTTATAGTTATTTTAATATATATTTATGTTATTTTATTCATAAAAAGAGTAATTTCTTTACCAAAAATTATGAAACAAAAAGGTCATGATGGCCGGAGCTATAAGATCACTTGACGGTGTAATAGATATTGTGTTCGCCTTACAATCGGTGGGTACTGGTTTCGATCCACCGCTGAGAACGATCGTATTACATGTAGCTCGTACCCCAAATACTGATCGTATTAGCTCGTACACCAAATACTGATCGTATTAGCTCGTACACTAAATACTGATCGTATTAGCTCTTACACCAAATACTGATCTAATTAGCTCGTACACCAAATACTGATCGTATTAGCTCGTACACTTAATACTGATCGTATTAGCTCGTACACCAAATACTGATCGTATTAGCTCGTACACCAAATACTGATCATATTAGCTCGTACACCAAATATTGATCGTATTAGCTCGTTCACTAAGTACTGGCTCTACCCAGGAAACTGACTCAAGCTTTTTTATCGAGCTATATCAAAATCTATATAGTATATCAGTACTAAATTGGTTAAAGTTTCGGTCATGTTATTTTTTTGTTGAAACTTAAATAAAACAACTTTATTAACAACTTCATGTTTACCCATTATGTCGGTGTATGTATTGTATTTTACTTATTTTAAAGACTTAAGATACAATTTTAAGTACAAAATATTGATTTTGAATAACAAACATTCAATGCAATTAGGCCTCAACTTGTAAATGGCTGTTCGGTTTTGATAAAATGCCAAACAAGTATGAACACAAACAAAAGAATAAATGTACTTCACCAACTATTGAAATAACTTGGCTACATCGACTAACATTTTTGATTGAAATCGCAGCACGTTCTTAACCTGCATTAAAGCGGACAAAATCGTAATCTTAGTACAATCATTCGAAGCTAAATGGTTATGTTTTTATTATAATAAAACTTTGAATAAAGGTTTTTCATATTTTTTTGTATACACCGTCCGATTCTTCAAGTTTAATTTTTCAAACCCTCCTAACAAAACCAGTTAAAACGTATGCTTCAACGAAGCTCTTTTTGGCAACAAAACAGGTATTTTTCCATTGAATATTATTCAGGGACAAACCAAGCATTCGATCAAACGCCATATTGAAATAGTCTGTACATATTAAAAAAGATCCAGGGTTTTGTATGCTGGATTTAATTCAGAATTAATTAACTGCCATACAAATTGTATGGGGTGTATTGATAAAATTTGGTAACGTCCTCGTAAACAGTTTACCTGCTACGTATTGCCGGTATTGAACGCCTCTGCATGTGTGCTCTGTTTACTATCCATACCTTGTAAAGGCTTATAAATAAAGCATTACGGTTCGTGCACAAACACAAAACATGTCTCGAAAACCGAATCTATGTTTACCTGCCATTGAATAATAAATTAGATTTTACCTTTCGATAAACACCCATTACGAATCCTCATATTAACGTGCGGCCTTTCCCGGATCTCTCAGCTTTCTACAAATCATATGACACGATATAGATATATTGTTTTGCTATTAACAATTTAGGGATATAATAGCTGTATTTAAATACGGATTTTGATTGTGGATGCATATAGACCTAACCATATGCGATTGCAATCATGTTTATATGTTTAATATGATATGCGTTTGTGCCATACTTAAAAATTGACCAATTGCTGAACATAATGTTGTGTTTTTATTGTAAATAAAGGCGGACTTGTTGCATCCTTTGACGTACTTAAGAATTGCAAATAAAACTGGAAGAACACTGTGCCGTTGAAGTATTATGAAATATTTGTGCGGTAAATACAACATATGTATTCAGATGTATTAGGCTGCTCGCTCTCCTTAATCCATGTATGCCTAGCGCCTAGAACAAAGGCATTGGAAAACAGCGTAGACCCAGATGAGACGCCGCATGATGCGGCGTCTCATTAGGGTCTGTGCTGTTTGCTTAAACGATTTTTTGTAAGAAATAGTATGAATATAGAAATAAATATAATCGACATCCCTAATTTTGGAAATAAATTGATCCAATTTATAATGATGGGGGAGTCCACTAGGCATAAATGGGTTAATCTGGCTCATAGTGTTGTCCCTACTTGAAACGTATTTTGGAAATGTTTTTAGGAACAAGGTTTTATTTTCTTCTAGTGATATACTTATTAATGTTCGTGATTAACAAATAAAATTTAAACTACATGCAGACCTTTAATTATTTTATACGAAGCGATGTTTATGCTTTCCAAACATGTACTTCGAATTATAAGCCGTTGCGTTACAATGCAATATTTTGG
This sequence comes from Dreissena polymorpha, assembly GCF_020536995.1. NCBI lineage: Eukaryota > Metazoa > Mollusca > Bivalvia > Myida > Dreissenidae > Dreissena > Dreissena polymorpha. The sequence goes on along the minus strand of NC_068364.1, from coordinate 15,192,973 downwards.
CGATGTTTTCACACTGTTTATGTGTTTGCGGGCATTAAATTAAATTAAATAATGTACTTGGATCAAGGATGTGTACTTCTTAACTATCTCATCGAGTAAAAAGTATATAGTGTTAAATCGTAGCGCTAAACACGTCGAAGTTTTTCTGTTTACCACGCTTAATCGATATAAGATATATGTGTTAGAGTTAAAACGTTAAATGCAATTCACAATGCGTAGCCATACAATGCTTGCGAATTAACTTTTATGTTTGGCAGTAGGCTGCTCCTTATTGGCAAGTGTCCAAATCTTACATGCTTCGGAACAGGTAAACATAACCTATTTAGATACAGGTTACTTCCGTAGTCGTTAAACTTTAGAATTGTAATTCAATCACATGCTATAAATGGACAATAACTCGCTGGCGTATTATTAATGACACGCCTTTTAATTTAGAAACGTACTTCTAGCCTTTGTTCACATTATCAGAAATGAGCTGGCGCATACAAGGGAAACATTATACTCAAGGATAAAATATTACTTGGCTTTGAAATTAAACGTTAACAAAATCCAAACTTTGTTTATTAGAAGGACATTTGTAAACGCAATTCAACCGCACCTATAATGCAAAATATATCTGTTTAAACAGCTTGCATTAGTTGACAATACATTAATAACACATTAGGAGAGAACAAAACGTCCTATTCTACCTCGAAAGGTTCACACACATATGTTTTTAATAAATATCAAAGTCTTCTGTGTTTAACGGTAATGTTAAAACAGGAGTATTACTGAGATGATGCCTACATACATGTAGATTGTATGAAACAAAAATATTAATGGTTTCTCAGTGGCGCACAATTGTTTTGTTTTAAGCTTCATTTGTACTCGAGACAATGTGTAATTTCCTAATAATGGGTAGATTTGGGAAGATTTGGGTAGATTTGGGTATTTCGTGTCGCCCCTTACGGCTGGTAAACCTATGTCTGTCCAGTTTATGCCTGGACATACCGAAGTTCAAATAATCTTCACTCCTCAAATCAGACAAATGAGCGAGGAGGGTGTTCCCTTGCAATGTAAAGTTGGGCGCTCGTTCTTTCGCCATTTCTTTCCAACTATCGTCTGCCTTCACTTCCGTGTTTTTTTCCAAATTTGTGTACATGTTTGTTGTTGATTAAGAGATCGACGACAACAGCATAAAATCGATACAGATATTTTGTGACAGCTGTTTCGACAGATGCCGGAAGCGTAAACCTCTTACATTATGCACTTTTTATATTATTTAATCATCATCTACAAGTAATATTAAGATTTTTCTTATCAACACATTTGTCCGCTAATAACATTCCGCCATTTTGCGAGCACTTTTCAACGTCATGTTCTAAATATAGTAATATTTTTAGCTTGACGATTCAAGTTATAGAATTATTTTTAAACGAAAACGCATTTATTTTTCCTAAGTATTTAAGGACAAGTCTTACCTTAGGTTCTATCATAAGGACTTACTTAGTAAGAAAGTTAAGGAAATTTTTGCCTTAAGTAAATTCTTAGATAATTAAGAAAATTTTATCCTTAATACTTAGGTGGTTGGTGAATACGGGCCCAGAACAATAACGTACAATTACTGAATTATGTACTGTTTTTTCGCACTTCGGCGTGAACCAATAATTCGTGTTAAACTCCAATCTACGTTACATTTGGAACGCACTTGGTATTCGGCACCGTGCATTTATATGCTTGTTGTTAGCGATCATACAATAAAAGTGTAAAAAAAGTCACATTCATAAACCGCAGAGAACCACCATCATCATTTACAATAGCAACACCAAATAAAACAATTCCACCATCACTGTATTTTATCATCATCAATAACAACACGATCATACTACCACCACCGCCATAATCTCCATCGTCGTCGTCATCAAGACTTTAAACATCCATCGATTTGATACATAGACATCTAACTACAAGTCTTTTAGAGAACAATGAATTGAAATAGATAAGTCATATCGACTTAAGGCTTTCTTATTTAATCATCATTGTATTATGAAATAATTCCCAGATGAAAGGGTACGATTGTTTTTTTAAACTAACAATTTGTAATAATATGAAATAAACATTTACATATTGATGATATTCGTTAACAGTTTTAATTGATAACTTTTTTTACTATAACCGCCTTCCAATAATCCTGCAAAACATACATAATTCGAAAAAAAACAACCTATTCGATATTTCAACCGGATCGCCATCTGCCAGATACAATGCACTTTGCCGATTGCAATTATGTCTCGTTCTCTATCATTCAACGGCTATTTGCTTTAATCAGGTGCAGAATCGACGGGGTTTTCAGTGATTATTAACGGGCTGACAGAATGTTAACACACCGTTAAGAACTTATTTTTTTTTTATAAATATCTCAAGTGAATCAAATAAATGTCGACCCCTTGTGCAAAATGGTACAATGTGACATTAAAATTAGAAGGCACATGGTACCCTTTTGCACCAATGGTGCGATTTGCACAAATCGTTAGTGAATAACAGTCAGTGTTTTTGCAGTTTGTGCCGGTATCTAAATATATAAGAATAAATCTTTGAATACGTCTGGAATCGGTGACAAAAGTGCACGTTGCGTGAAGCATAATCGTGCAGCATACATGGAATTTTTTAACAAGAACACATGCTTATTAAATAAAGTAATTCTGATGTATTTCACATTGCCATAAGAAGCCCGAAAAATCTGTATTTTATGCACTAATTGAAATTCTTGAGAAAAAAAATTTAAAACAGTTATTTGGAAACAAATCAGCACTTAACTGTGTGTTGACTGCCATTAACGTTTATTCTGGGATCCCAACAAAGTCACGTAATCCTGCATCAAATTAATAAGGCTCTGCAATTTCTCGATGGACGCCTGTTTTGTTAAAATGAAACTATGACAATAAACCTAAGATTCCGACCCTATAGCGATGTGTGCCAGGCTTACTATCGCTCGATTGGTAATTGTCGGCTCGGGTACTACTAACATCTACCACGGGGAAAGTTAAGTATACTTGAATCTACCTGGGGTACGGTGTATATACTAAAACTTACCAGGACATTTTAACGCTGAATCGGTCGTTGTCGGCTATTTTTTAAATTAATTGTGTTCACATTTATGTAAATTGTCTGTTAAATGGCCTCTATATTATCGAAAACAGCATGTTGATGCAGTTTTTTTTTAAGAAGGTTGTTGAAGATAAACAATATCGTTTTACGGTAATCGGTAGCGCGTTTTACGTCATCGGATTTTGGCGGGAATACAACTCGGGTACAGTCTAATATCAACCAGGTATGTTTAAAAATATTTACCGTACCCGAGGTACATGTTACTATACTTAAGAGTACCTTGCGTACATGTTAGAAGTACCCGAAAATGACCAATCGAGCTATAGTATCTTAGTAAGAATCGACTACCAGGCGTCTAAGTTGTGTAATATATTATTTCTTTTCCGGTGTCCTAGCACTCTGGATCAGCAGACGATTTATTGCATTATTGATCTTACGGGGGAGCCCGCACAGTCATTTTATCACGGTTGAGTGGGCACCTTGTTAATAACAAATATTTAACTCAATTCGACTAGTGCTCATTCAATCAGACGATTTATTGCATAATTTATCTTACGGGCAATTTAGGTATTGCACGTGACGTAACAACCGGAACCGCCGCCATTTTTAAGGGCTTCCCTGTTCTAAAAATTGACATCGATACACTTGAGCAAATTTGAATCTTAAAATAGCAAATATGGTCGTTAAATGTTCTATTTTGGGTTGTACAAATCGAAAAGATCGTGAGAAAGAGCTAGAGTTTTACCGCTTGCCTGCAGTAATCACAAATCAGGGCGAAGGTTGTGAAAAACTGAGCAATGAACGGCGCAGAGAATGGCTGGCAAATATCGGCCAGGACTTCGAAAATAAGAATCTACAGAATGTCAGAGTCCGTTCTGCGCACTTTGTGAATGGTAAGCTACGTTATTTTGCACTTGCTGGTATAAAATCCTTCATATATATACAAAAGCTCGGCAATTTGCCTGATTATACCACCATTTAATGCTCGATTACCCCACGCACTTATTTTACCCTATGAATTCAAATGTCATTAAAACATCACAAAGGCTGCAGGAAACAAGTCCATGGGATGTTTTCCTGTTGTTTTTGTAAGACACACTTCATTACTGTAAGATATATTTTCTAACGTATTATTAAAATGAGTTTTTGTTAATATGAAAATGATTTATTAAATTTGTATTTTTATATTTCAGGAAAGAAGTCGTATCTCTATAACAGTCTGTCACCCGACTGGGCCCCTACGCTGAAATTTGGTAAGAAACGGCATGCGTCAGAAACTGCTTCAGATAGGTATGACATAATGTTAGACCGAAACAGGCGAAAGTCTGCAATAGATGGATCGGTTGTTGTTGCGGTCGAAGAAGAAATAGCGAATGACGGGTCACCTGAGGAGACTGGAATGTATTTCCAAACCGACATCGACAAAGACCTTATGGACGCTATGCAGTCAGAGTTGCAGCAGTTACGCACAGAGAACACTGATTTGAAAGATAGGGTCATGTCGCTTGAAACAAAGTTTTCCATGGACTACTTTAGGAACTATGATGAGAAGGTCAAGCACCTCACAGGATTACAGACTTATACGACTCTAGTGATTCTCTGCCAATTTTGTGAACCATTTCTCCCGACAAGTTTGATAATGAACAAGTTCAAGGTGATGACCCTTACCCTAGTGAAATTACGCTTAAACCTTTCAAACATGTTCCTTGCCTACGAGTTCGAGACCAATACGTCAACCATTTCGCGATTACTGACATCAACTATTTCCGCTATGTACAAACGTATGAACAAACTAATTAAATGGCCTGAACGTGAAACTTTACAGAAAACGATGCCAATGGAATTTCGCAAGAACTTTGGAAAGAAATGTGATGTGATAATAGACTGTTTTGAAGTAAATGTCGAGAAACCAACTGGACTGAGAGCTAGAGCCGAAACGTGGTCTTCTTACAAGCACCATCATACGATTAAATTTCTGATCGGTATAACACCACAGGGAACTGTTTCGTACATATCAGATGCCTGGGGTGGGCGCGTAAGTGACAAGTACATTACAGAACATAGTGGATTTTTAGATAAATTGTTACCAGGAAATCTTGTTTTAGCTGACTGAGGGTTCGATGTCAGCGACAGTGTTGGATCTGTTTGCGCGCAAGTTAAAATTCCAGCATTTACGAAAGGGCGAGACCAGTTGTCACCGCTTGATGTAGAGGCCACTCGAAAACTGGCACATTCAATAATTCATGTGGAACGTGTCATCGGATCAGTAAGACAAAAATATACAATACTGAATGGCTCTTTGCAAATAAATTTCTTGATGAACAAAGACGGGAAAACAGTCACTGATAAACTGGTCACAGTGTGTTGTGGGCTTGTGAATCTATGTGATTCTGTTATTGACTTTAATTGAACAGTAACTGTATAAAGGTGATTGTAATGGTATTTGTAAAATCCCTGTTAGTGTATTCAGTAAACAACATTTCATGTCGATATGGGGAAGTTGTTGCTTACTTGTAGAGAAACCATTATATGCTACTGGTAGAACATCTATGATTAGTATGAACATCAAAAACACATATGTATGAATATATGAATTTAATCGGTAAATAAGTGAGACTGATGTATATAAATAATAAAGAAAACATTTATTTTTATGTATAAAACAAACCATTCATACTTAGAAAACTATTTACATCTATTTTACAAGCAGTAGTTGAAAATGCTATACATTTTCCATTTCCAGTCAAATAAATGCTCTTTCAGCTGTTATACTTGAAATATGTTTCTTAGATTAGTGGAAAACGGCCACCGGAAAAACTTTGCGAAACCGAAATTTCGCAAACTTAAGTACCCTTTTTCTTGAAGGTTTGCTTATTTGTGATAAAGTATAAGATAAAAGTCTAACTTGTGATTAATAATTGGTTATTTTTGCTTGTTAAATGCGTTTTCTTCACTATGAACTTTATTTGCAAAGTTGGGGTTCCCATGGGATTTTTGTAATATCCCATGGGATATTTCATTATCCCATGGGAATTTTGGTTTCTCCCATGGGATTTTTCTCCAGCTTTTTTTATGGGAGAAAAAATCCCATGGGATTTTCAAAAACATAAAACACTTTCGTTTGTGCTTAGTTATCGATTTTAAGCATTGTTAAAGCATTTGTGCTTATTTTCGTTCAATTTACTTTGATAGAAAAAAAATCCCATTTTTTTATGGGAAAAAAAAATCCCATGGGATTTTTTTCTGATTTTTAGAGATTTATTCATGTAACCTTCAGAAACACTACCTTTTAACAAATGATGAGCATTTCTCGCGATTTCAACGCGTTATATCGTGTTTTAAAATAATAAAAAAATCCCATGGGATTTTTTTGTCCCATGGGATTTTTTTGTCCCATGGGATTTTTTTCCCATGGGATTTTTTTTTCCAATGGGATTTTTTTTTAAGGTATAAGTTTCTAAAAGCTATATAATAATAAAAATTATAATAATAATAATAATAATAATAATAATAATAATAATAATAATCGTGCTCAATATGATGAATTTGTACTTTTAAGCGACTAACATTTTTATTCGAGCCGATCGTCGAGTCCGAATGGTGAGTATAAGAGCAATTTACCAGTACAAATAAATCTCACTTGTGAAGAGAACGCTACCGTACTATAAAATAATCTTGATAATAAGTCATATCATTTCTCGACAGAAAATGAAAACAGTATCCATATTGATGTCAGCAATGTCCCCTGCTATGATAAATATTGACAAAATGAAAAACCTTGGCAATAATTCCGTGTCGAATACGCATTAGATTATAGCAATCAAATTCATATAAGCATTGATAAGATAATTTGCGAAAATGGGTCTTATGTCAAATACGGCAAGCGTAGCTCCATTCCATAATGTCCGGTATTAAGTCACGTCAAGTTTCGTGGTCAAATTATAGCATAATAATCATTTTCACATTACGCGAATCATATGAGTTTCCTTACATATATTGTGTTAAAATTTATGTTACACTAATGTGCGATGATGAAAAGGGGATTTCGGTAATTCTACATTCGCCCGCCTAGTACCGAAATCCCCATATTTACGCCTTAAAGGGTCAATAGGTCATCGGTATGAATGGTTTTTGACTTCACATGAATGTTAAGGTGCAAAAAAAATTATATTAATTTTAATTATTAAGCACTCTTGACAGCATTAGGTTGCCTCTCAGTGGGGATTTCGGTAATTCTACACTAGAACTTAAACGCGCGCCGGTACCGAAATCCTGATGTACAAACCTTCAAGTGTCAACAAAATTATTATAGTGTTTTTTTTCATTAGCAACCAGTGACATGTATTATCTCCCATTCGGTTACTTCTTTTGGAAAATAATTAGCGGGGATTTCGGTACTGCTACATTCGTACGCCCAGAGCCGAAATCACCCATGTTTACGCCAATCCCCCATATTACGCCTTAAAGGGTCTATATGTCATTATGTTTGGGTTTTGGCTTTGCATTAATGTTGATTTGTACACAATCATATTAGTGTTAATCATTTAAACACTCTAATCAGAATATTTTTTCCATTATTAAATAGTTTATTAATGTGAAAAATGTGTAAACGAATGTAAAAAAGGTAAAATGTACATTTAAAACATTGGTTACACAAAAGTATATGTAAATATAACATGACATAGTAATAATAAGTCTTCAGAAAGTATTTTCCAAACAAATCTGATGAAACAAATGATATCGTACTACCTTATTTACAATATGCTATACACTTTTGCAATTTAGTTATCAATGTTTAATCAAAGCATAAATCAGGATAATATGTTGCCTCTTAGCGGGGATTTCGGTAATTCTTAACAAGCACATAAACCCGCGCCGGTACCGAAATCCCCGCTGTACAAACCTTCAAGTGTAAAAAAATACTGATTTAGGTTTAAATAAAGGGAACAATAGTATTTTTGGCCACCAAAAAGCACTTCCGCGTCAACAAAACGATTGAAATTATGTCAGAAACCCAGCTTTTCATTGTATATATTGCAATACACCATCGGCCGCCGAGAGCGGAATACTGCGCTTGGCCGCTAAACAATGTGGATTGCATCAAATTAAATGTCAATTTTCGATTTTATTACAAAAATAAACACTGCCTTTTTATAAATATGTCAAGCACGTACACTTAACAAAAAAATCGATATATCTTTATGTAATGTAGAAAAGTAAAGCGCTTTATATATAACAATGTTTTATAATGTCTTTCTGGTTGAGAAAAAAAAACTAAACAAAACCATGTAGAACATATATGTTTTCATAATTAAAAAAAAAAATTTAATGATGCACGTGATGTTTTATAATTGATATAAGTTCACGTGTCATTGAACGAGTTAAGGGAGAGATGCGAATTAAATTACACATAATTAAAAAATGATACTATACTGTCAGCTTGATTTATAAATTGTGTTCCATCGCGCCAATATATTCATTGTTCCATGAAATTGTGTATAAAAGCAAAACGATTGAAATTATGTCAGAAATCCTGCTTTTCACATGAAATGATCTTTAACACTTTATTTATTCCAATCAGGTAATTAATAATAATAGGGGAAGTCTATACTGTGTATTAGAAACTTGTTGTGGTGATCCCTATCTTATCCGCTCAATACACATCCACCTGGCTACTGTACAGAAAAAATTAGATTTACTTCCAAAATAACTGATTTCATTAATTGCTAACTTGTTGTCTACATTTTAAGTTAACAACGATAATGGATCAACATCACCGTTGCACAATTATTAAGTTCACAGTAATCTGTACTTTAAATAGATAGCCTAATTAAAGACGGTGCTAATAAAGAACAAAGCGTGAATGTGGATATTAAGAAATTAGATCCTTTTTTGCATGACACTGGCAGTATATCATTTTATCTTATATAAATAAGCCACATTTAAGACATGGATAAAATTAAAATAAGACACATTTGCATCTTTCATTGCTTGAAAAAAAAATAAGCACGCAGTCACATATAAATAAGATACATTGAAGACACAGAAAAAAATAAATAAGACACATTTGCATCTTTCACTAAATTTTCTTAAAAAAACATGTGAAACTGAAGAAAAACATTTATTACTGACACATTATTCTAAAAGTCGACTGACAACTTAAGTTCAAAGAGGGATTTACAATTAAATAAGATCCATTTTCGCATGATGCTGGTTGTAGAGCAAGCAATACATTTCTTACTGACACATTATTCTAAAAGTCGACAGGCAACATAAATTCAAAGAGGGAACCACAATTAAATAAGATCAATTTTCGCATGATACTGGTTGTATAGCAAGTAGTCACATATTAATTACAGCTTGCATTAGTTGCAATAATTTGGTTAAGTGCGCGTGCTTCTGAACGTTGCGTTAAGCGAGAGTCTTGTTTTGAATTTGAAATAAACGCTTTCTGGCAAATAAGCATCGTCTTAATTTTAATACAAATAATGAACATTTGACATACAAAATGTCCAATAACATACCGGCAATAACATTATATATATGTTAATGTCTGTGCATGTTTATACCGAAATTATAGCCGACATCGGCAGTTAGGGAAATTTAGTGACACACTTTAACACATCAAACATGCATGATAGTTCTTTTTTCATATGATATTCCCCTGGTTGCTTACCGGTGTATTGGTGCAGTTGATAACCCCGCCGGGACTACAGTAGGGTGCTAATACACACGTGTATCGTGTTCAATACAATCGTCTTAATTTTAATACAAATAATGAACATTTGACATACAAAATGTCCAATAACATATCGGCATTAACATTATATATATGTTAATTTCTTTGCATGTTTATACCGAAATTATAGCCGACATCGGCAGTTAGGGAAATTTTGTGACACACTTTAACAAATCAAACATGCATGATAGTTCTTTTTTCATATGATATTCCCCTGGTTGCTTACCGGTGTATTGGTGCAGTTGATAACCCCGCCGGGACTACAGTAGGGTGCTAATACACACGTGTATCGTGTTCAATACCCGATCCATGCTACAACGTGTAAGAACGGGAATTTCGGTAATTCTACCTTTTTAAGCTTGCGCACCTCTAATGGGCACATATCCAAATATAATTTAATTAATTATTTTCCTAATCAGCATCATTTCACTAAACTACATGCAAATTTGTAGGTAGCTTTCCATGCTTAAAAAAAAATAAACCGATTTTTTCAAAACCACCCTCACGCTCGGCTTTTGTCCAGTTTATTTTCACCCCTGGGGTATATAAAAGTTCCATAATTCATTCAAATTTCCAAATATGGGCATGCAGTTGGTGTGTACAGATGCAGTAAAGGTGTTTAAAGTTTAAACAAGATGAAATAAGTATTCTTTTACAGACATTTATTTTTTACAAATTTTAATCTATGGAATAGCGCCATGAAATGTAAGTGATTTCAGCCAAGTAAAAATTGGGTCGGTTAAAAACAAAGTGTCATAAAATTCAAAATAGTATCATTTAAGTTATATTTTAAATTAAGTTTTTATAGAAACACTATATACAGCAAAAATACCAAAAAATAGACAGATTTACCGTTTACTTTTTGAAATAAAAATAAAAATGCAACATGCATCATTCGTATTTTCAGCAGTAAATTAATCAATTTAGCCATAACGTTGTTTTAATTTTAAAATTGAAGGATGTGCATACAATTTTCAACATATTTAACAATAAACATAGCTTATGTGCTATATTAAATCAAATTACGTTAGAAAAGAAATAAAACGCGTCGCAAAAAGTATGCGATGTCGGCAGGAATCGAACCTGCGCGGGAAAATCCCAAAAGATAACAATTTCATCGCCTTACCCACTCGGCCACGACAACTTTACATCTGGGTAACCTTAAATTAGATATATATAAGTAAACAGGTAAAAAGGCTCGCTCGATCTTTGAAGAAATCGCGAAATCGTATTTTTCAGATGATAATTGGATCAAAGTCAATATTTATAGTGAAAATAATGTAATCTAAATGAATAAGTTAAACATATATCAAAATTCGAAGTTTGAAAAAAATAAAATGCATCTCTCGGAAATAAGCGATCATTGAAGATCGGCAATGGCTTATGTATGAAGTGAAAGGACAGTTGAAAGTTTCCATTTTGCACGTTAATGATTCTGATAATATGGTGACAAAGGCAGCAGTCCTATGTAGTATTGTGTTTGACCGGAGAGAATCGTGATCTGTGTCGGTGTTGGGCGCTCTGAGGGCGCAATCCGGCTACATAGGTACATAGAAACCTCTTGTGGCTATAGTCTATGGATCGGGTTCGGCAGACAGGGAACATGTAAATTTTTATATGTATGTTTTATATCTTAATTACCTAAACGTATATTTATCCTGGTTACTTATTTACTGAGGTATGAGTTAGTCGCAATGATTGTAGATACGTTGTACTATATTTAGTAAGTATTTGGAGGACGAGTGGCACGGGCACGCGCTTTATTATCACTTATGCAAGGAACGCGTTTTGTTTATATACGTATTTTTGATATTCCGATAGGCTTAAGGGAGGTAACTTATTCAAGTAAAACGCGATATTTTTTGCAATGCCTTTTTATAACTCTTGTTTAATTAATTACATACGAATATAGAGCTAAATTTAAGATGATTTTTACCAGAAAAAAATTTCGGAGAAAGATATATTGAGATTTTGATATTCCATAGAATGCGAGTCTCCATATATATTTTCTATTGCAGGGGAGGTAATTTAAATTTTTTAAAGTCTCCGAATTGGTCTTTGTTGTATCTATTTACGTTTATTTTCAAGCTTATGGCGATTAAAAAATTAATTATTATTAGTATATGCTCATATGGATATTGGTACGGATATATCGTGTTCATATAACTGTTACTACATCCATTTCATTCATCATTCAGGTCGGGCTACACAAATCTCGTGAAGAGGCCAGTAGGACCTGTAAACAAACTCTCATACACACACTCTTCACTCATCGTGGCGCTCTCGCATGTCTGAGGCGATATATAAGATCGATGTCATATATAATACTGTATTCGCTGGTATTTTCGGTTGATATGTTTGATTGCTTAGGACGCAATGAATATAGTGTATTTATATTTAATCGAAGTGAGCTCATTGTTGTTTCTGGCGGTATTCAATTTCTGGTAATAGTTTCGCGATTAAAGACGTCGGTTCTCGGTTAGGTGTGGAATGTTCTTATTTGTTAATGTGCCAAGTGCTTACAGGCGGTTTATCGCACTTTATTAGTCGGCGTTTCAAGAGAATGGGTAATACATGCAAATCAGTAGGTGCTTAGAAGACTTAAGTACGGCAAGAACCACAACTCACTCTGCTAGGAACGATTACCACTGCCTGTCTGCAGCAGACGACAAATGATTCTGCTCTAGCAGTGAATGTATATACCAGCTTGTAAACGCCATTGGCCAGTCTAGTGTTTATCATTAAAATATGCACATATTGGCTGCTTTCATGGAAAACGAGGCTTAATGCACGTCAAATAAGATTAGCCTGTGCACAATGATACGCATATGCAGTGCGAACAAGCTAATCAAGGACGACAACAGCGAACAACTTCAGTGCCTTCAGCGCTTTGATTTTATAATATACATTATGTCCTATGTTATATGGCGTATAGCTACTAATATATGTGTGTATAAAATATGTTAACCGTCTTTATTTTTTAAATAAATGCAATCATACTGAAACTCTACGAATTGAGGATTTACATGTTTTTATGAGCTGTCAAAGATTATTACAAACAACAATTATTATCTTTTTTAATGCAGACACTTTAAAAGACTGTGGGTGCGGACCCAGGATCCTGCGATAAATCAAACGGAAAGGTACTTTAGGTACTTAAGCTACGTTGAAGAAACTCGGACATTGTTGACGCCCTGTCTTCAATAAATACTGTTTTTGAGTGAGGTTAAACTTACAAATGTATTTGTTAGCCAATTGACGTGTATCGTGGTATTTTGAAATTATTTTTAAAATAACTGGGCTAAGCATTGGTTTCGGTAGAAAAGTACTGCAACAATTTCGCTAGATTTGAACACATTTTAACACTCCGCATTATGATATTTTGATTCAATTTTTCATATTTATACCAAGTGAGTTTTCATTTGACCGCTTTGCGGATACAGATCCATTAGCATGTGCTTGTGTATTATAATAACAATTAATGAGTTAATTTACTACTTACAGTGTCGTTATTTTCATCAACATCATCGTTATCAACGTTATCATGATCATCATCATCAACATAATCATCATCTCATCATTATCATCATCATCATCATTATCATCATCATCATCATCATCATCATCATCATCATCATCATCATCATCATCATCATCATCATCATCATCATCATCATCATCATCATCGTCGTCGTCGTCGTCGTCGTCGTCGTCGTCGTCGTCGCCCTCGTCCTCGTCCTGCTCCTCCGCCTCCACCGCATCATCAGCAGCAGCATCGTCATCAGCAACAGCAGCAGCATTATCGTCACTATCACCAACAACATCGTTATGGTCGTCATCGTCGTGATCATCATCATCAGTGTCATCATCATCATCATCATCGTCATTGTTATCGTCGTTGTTCTCCTCCTCGTCGTCGTCATCGTCATCATCGTCGTCATCGTCATTCTCATCATGAACAATTTCAACAACCGTAAAACCTATCGCTCAGCTCATTTTTGCAGTGAATTCGGATGTTATATCAAATCTTTTTGATTAATAGAGTTTGCTGCTTAATGTATTAATAACTAAATAATAATGTTGATAATATTGAAAATAAATGGTTTCAATTTTATTTATCCGTTTAAGATGCAGTATTTGACCAAGTCAATTTGTCGCTAAAAGTAGTCATTACACATTCAATCCAAAAAGCGTTACGAGTTGCTATTGAAACTATAATCGCATTCCGATAAAAATGGTGTCTGTATTAGGGCCTGTTTAATTTCTACGCTTAATTGCAATTCATAAAAATATTTTTAAGGGTACCGGTATATCTAGACACACTCTGTTATCCAAACAATCCTTGTGATCATAAACAAATAAACAATGAAATATAAATAAAATTAGATGATAAAAAATGGTATCTTCCTTTTTGCTGTTGCTAGTTATCAACAGAGTAGCAAAACTTTTAAATATAAATTATATTCAATTCATAGCACGCTTAAAGATCTGAAGTTTATCTAAATCTATAAGCACAAACATATTTATGTTTGTTAATACAAAGCTGTAGCAGTTTTCTGATTGCGCTTGAAAAGATGTGATTGTTGTTGTTGCATTAATAGTATCATTAGTTTGTATTTCCAGATTAGGTATTCCACCATACATTTTGTTTTTAATCAGATTCTTATAATTGGCATTGCAATATTTCAATAACGAGTAATCAACACAATTGACTTTATGTATTTTTAATTGTTTATCCATATTATCATTAACACTTGAGGGAAAAATAAGCTGTGTCATTTTTTATTTTTTATTTTACTTATGGTTCAGACAACTCTGCTTTTACTATATGCCGTAATAATTATAAGTTTCCGTTCACTTAAAGATATTGTTTTTCGTGTTGGAAAATTTAAATACGAAAAATATTTAGAGACAAGTGTGTTATGTTTGTTTGTCAATTATTTAATTGAAGTAGAAATAATACATCAGTGTACATAATTTTATTGTGTTGTTCCCTTCGTTCTTTACTTTAAAAATGCAACTTAACAGCTTTGCAATCAACTGAAATAATATATAAAAAGTAAAAACAATAAACGTTTGGCTTTCTTAATACGATATCATTTCAAACGCTGTTGGAAGGAACCATTGCTTATTAGAGGTTTACAAGGTAATTTACCCAAGTAAGAGAAAATACGGTGGTTTTATGGTGTTTAAATCGATTAGAAATAGCAAAACCTAAAGACATTATCTCAAGTGTGATTTTCAAAAGATTTTATATGAATGTACACACACGGTAAAACTAGTCTATTAAAATGAAATACCTTCATTGGTTCTCATGTTTTTAATATTTATTAAACATAGGTATTTGTGAACACTTGTTGTTATATAATATTGAAATGTACACGCATACTGAACATAAAATCATTAGCATAACGGCTAAGTTGGTTTTTACTAAGATTGCAATAGTGTTTATTTTATTATTATGAATCTTATGAGGATAATTTTGAAAGTATGACACAGAGTATATGAAGAAGATATATACATAATCACATATGTTGTTGTT
This sequence comes from Dreissena polymorpha, assembly GCF_020536995.1. Taxonomy (NCBI): domain Eukaryota; kingdom Metazoa; phylum Mollusca; class Bivalvia; order Myida; family Dreissenidae; genus Dreissena; species Dreissena polymorpha. The sequence goes on along the minus strand of NC_068364.1, from coordinate 15,177,605 downwards.
GTTGTTGTGGTTATTGTTTCAATATTTTTATGAGTATCATACATTCAATGACGAATAGCTATTAATTTGTCATACAAACACCATAATTATTATTGGATTGCGGAGATTAAACAAATCGATTCCCTAGTAACTGATATAACTGATACATTTTTTGAGCGACAATTTGAAACTAAATCTAGTATTATTTAAATTTGATTATTTTAATTGCAGACTTTTTTTTATTAACCCCAATTATTGTGTACGCAACGTTTCTTTTATTTAAATCGCTGAGTACGAAGCATCAAGCTATTTTTTAATTAATTGACAGTGATCTTTAATGTATGTCATAATATAAATTGAAATCAATCTTAATTAAAGCTTGAGCGGTTGGTTTGTAATAAGTTTTGTAAATGTTGCTGTAGGATATGTATGCACAATAAAAACTAACGCTCTGGCATATTGTGATGGTGATATGATTATATATTGCACAATGAATATGTGATGATGTTCTTGTGATAATATTGAGGCTATAATTAGTTTTTGAATTAAGCTAGCTAATTTCAAATAAGATACAAACACATCCCAATCCTAAAATTATCAGTAAGTTATAGTATTGTTTGCCTCTAGGCGCATAATTTATTAAAGGCCTAGTTTATCTGTTAATCCTCGCCCCATGTGGTGTCCCAGTGGGTACACTGATATTAATACACGATGTATTGGTCCACAATTAAATCTCTTATAAAAACATGTCTCTCAGGTGACTGAAAAATGGCTGTGTAGATACAACAAATACTACTACAACGGAGACTAAGATAACACATGTTACAATTAATTTGTCTTCCTTGCGTTCTTCTTATACGACAAACACTTCTAAAACAAAAAAGCAAAAAGCCGCTACTGCTACTGCTTCGGCTACTCTTACTGCTACTGCTACTGCTACTGCTGCCGCTGCCGCTGCCACTGCCACTGCCGCTGCCACTGCCGCTGCCGCTGCCACTGCCGCTGCCACTGCCGCTGCCAGTGCTGCTGCTGCTGCTGCTACTGATAGTGCTACTGCAACTGCCACTGCTACTGCCACTGCTACTGCCACTGCTACTGCCACTGCCACTGCCGCTGCCACTGCCGCTGCTGCTGTTGCTTCTGATAGTGCTTCTGCTACTGCTGCTGCTGCTGCTTCTGCTGCTGTTGCTGCTGCTACTGTTACTGCTACTGATACGGCTACTGATACTGCTACTTCTACTTCTACTGCTAGTGCTACTGCTACTGCTACTGCTACTGATTCTGCTACTGCTACTGCTGCTGCTGCTACTGCTGCTGCTGCTGCTACTGCTACTATTGATAATAATTCTCCTTCTACTTCTCTTTCTAATATTGCTAGCGATGCTTCATAATTTATTTTTAAATGTATCATTTTGTTAAAACAGGAAAGAACTGTTATATATATTTTCTTAAAGGGATCTTTTCACGCTTTGGTAAATTGACAAAATTGAAAAAAGTTGTTTCAGATTCGTAAGTTTTCGTTTTAGTTATGATATTTGTGAAGAAACAGTAATGCTGAACATTAACCATGCTCTAATATAGCCATTATATGCATCTTTTGACGATTTTAAAACCTAAAAATTATAAAGCGTTGCAACGCGAAACGATTTAATAATTTGGAGAGTTCTGTTTTTGTCGTTAAATTTTGTGAAACTACGAAGATTGCTTATATAAGGTATAAAATACGTCGAGAATGTGTACTCGGCGGAATAGCTCTGTAGGCTTAAGCGTTTATACTACAGGACTCTGCCAGGACTCCAGGGGTCACTGGTTCGAACCCTGCTCCGGGCAATGTACATTTCCTTTTTTTTTTTTCTTGATTTTTTACTGGAGCTTTTATGATCCAATGTTTACATTTATCAATATAAAGCATTTAATGAATAAGTTTAAAAAAATGCCAAAATCTGTGAAAAGGCCCCTTTAAAGGTGTAAAGAATCTAAACTTTTCTGCGATTAAAGTTTTATTTAACTGGATTAGTATAGGCCACATAACAGACGCTATTGTACTGATTTGTACTAAACAACATTTTGTCATAATCAACAGTTTTAACATGCCGCAGTTTCCTTGGAAGTTGACCATTGATTGGAGTTATGTATAAAACATTTACAAGGTATTTGTTGACAGTTTGTCCTGTCACAATTATATATTAGTTGAGCCAAACGTGTGATAAAGATCCCTTTTGGGGTGGCGATAAATACTATTTATATTGTTCAACAGTGGGAGACTGAGAAAACATATGTTACAATTAATTTGTCTACTTTGCCTGCTTCTTCTTTATATATTTTTCTTGCTAATCGTTTAAGTTTAGTTTTAGTTAAGTAGGTATATCAATTTACATTTTTTGATAGATATTTATTTGGATAGTAATAGTATGTTTTATTTGACTTGACATCATTGAACCGGTTTATTCATTGATAAGATCGGGATCTCCACAGGTGTTTAATCTCGATTGTTAGGTGGGGAGAAGGGTCCGAATGATAATGTTGTCGTCGGCTTACGAATCACATTTCACAAGTTTTAGACAAATATGCATACGTTATAAACCTAATTTAAGTATTACATAGATAATAACTTATCTTTATTTTGATGAACTACGTTTAAGGTATAAAACTATAATTATCTATGTGTTGTGTGCCGCATACATACCATCTTGCTTTTTTAAATTTGATCACAACGGTCCGAAGTCATAAACATTCATTATGCATGGTTGCTAAAGCACAGTGTATACTAACTAACCTATGTTTATTGTTGTTTGCTAGGGTTATTATTATATGTTTATTTTTTTTATTTTGGGGGGGGGGGTGGGAGGGCTTTTATAGAAGATTTCAACTAGTCCTTCAATTAACGAAAAAAAAAAATATTGGTATAGGAAATATAAAAGAGTAATAGGACAGCTTCATTCATGCTGTTCTATTATGGTGTTTTAACGCATATAATTATGTATGGTTGATGAAGCACATTGTATGCTACCGATGTTTATTGTTGTTTGATGATGATGTTAAGTTGGTGTTGCTGTTGTTGTTAATGATGATGATGAGGAGGAGGAGGAGGAGGAGGAAGAAGAAGAAGAAGAGAAGAAGATGATGATGATGATGATGATGGTTGGTGGTGGTAGTAGTGACGACGACGACGATGATGATGATTTTGATTATGATAATGAGATTTGAATTAAATTAATGCGCAAAGATTTTTGTTTTTAGCGGCCAAATGCAGATATCTGCGCTCGGCCCGCTGTAAGGGTTATGTAATATTTGCAATCTACATAGGAGTCAATAGCAGATACCAAGCACCATATGCTTATGAGAAACAAAAGCAAAATATTGGCAATCGCTGAAATCTCGAATATGACTTAATCATTTTATTAAATGAAAACCGGTAACTATTTTAAACGGTTATTGTATTGCAACAACTTAGCGGTGTTTATCCAAAAGACCATTGTTATAATTACAGGGACGTCAATAGGCCAAACTATTCAGGAAATATGATTTGAGTCGTCAAGGATAGATTTTGAGATCAATGTACGTCCGATGAGATTTAAAGGGAGTTGGAGGCGTAGGGACAGATTCGTTCGAGTACGCGATCATTTGAGAACAAATTATGTTGAAGCTTTATCGGAATTCCGGAAATTTGCGATCAGTACCGATTTTTCCTGGTTCTTTTTTATTGATTCTGATAAGTTAGCGGCCGGCACGGACATGAATATTAACTGACGAAAACCTCTTCGCTACTTTCCGAAAATCTTCGACATGTTGCAAATATCCGTAATATTCCGCATTGTACTCACCAGAAATTGCAACTAGAAAGACTACAATAAATCAATTAGCTACGGCTCGGGCGGGGATTTACCTTTTATCCCTGTAAGGGACCTAATGCCCCAGACTACCGGCTATTTTTTCCGGAATTCGAACTTGATACACTTGATATCCCTGAATTAAATATTTATATCCGCAATTTTGATCTCTAGAGTGCTGACTGTTAGTATTGTATTTGACTGGAATGACTGTCGATTATGTGTTTTTAAGATTAAAACAAGCTTACGAAGAACTTGTGTTTGCTTTTTTGTACGCTTTCTTTTTAAAAATGTATTGTCCGCCACGGACGCAACAATTGACCAAATGTACCAGATTGTGGTCTCTTTAAAGTGCTATGTTTTTACTGCCGTGATATCTTTAACAAACTACACATTATTGATCGTGGAGGTTTATACTCTTATTGAATTTGTTTCCCCAAAATATGCTCTTCTATTAGTAGATGTTTAGGTGACGATGTTCTAATTATAGATCTTACACGGCCAAGAAACACTAGATAGGTCTTTGCAAAGAGAGCTGTTGGATATCGTGAATGCGTTCAATGTGGCCTGTTTATTTCAGAAAGCTATGTGCAATGTTTAATGGGGATTTCTAGCAAATTGCCAATTGCAAAATTTGATTTAATTCATTCGGACCTACAAGCGGGGAAACTTCTTCATTAAAATTCAATGGGCTTTTAAGAAGTTCGTTGAAAGGCCAAATTTGACGTTAAACAGCAACGCCGAAAAAATTGCTACTCAGTCTATTTATCACTTTTTTTTGTAAGATTTACCAGTAGACGTTCTTCAGTGAAATTAAGCAAACACACAGTGCCGACAAATATGGAAGGGTATTTAGGTAAAAATTACATCCTTCTTTGTGACTGTGTCATGATTCTTGATGGTACTTTCATTAGTATGTAGACACCTTTTCATGCTTGATGACACTTACATCTTGCCTGATGTCCAATGTCTATTTACATTCTGCTTAATGGTATCATGCATGTGTACAGATGCAACATTCTTGTTCGTTAATTGCATGCTGCATATGTGTATGTTGGTTTGTGCAGAGAGACTTGTGCAATAGGCGCAGTGCATAATGAAATCAAATATTAATGCGTTTAATAAATTAACGCGATGGTAAGATGTGAGTTTCACCCAAGCACAAAGCACATACTATCATGCATGATACAATGATGTCAATTGACAGTCATTCCGAAATACTACGGAGGACTACGGAAATTTACGGCGTATAACGGAAATTTTATGTTATAGGAGAAGTTTGCGCACCTTTGTAAGATATTTGCTACTGAACCGAAATTAACCGCGTGTTTGTAGACTTAACTTTTTTTTGGTTAATGACTAACCATAATTTTTGTACAGTAATTACCTTCAATAACCAAAGAA